>NW_007378957.1:66496-75591 GCF_000475195.1 Diaphorina citri | reverse complement strand
AGGGGACAGGGTTCCATGGAGACAAATGCAGAAGTGTCCCAGGGTACTGAACTTTGGTGGCTAACTTTCCTGTTTCTGATTCATTTTGCAACTTTTACGTTCTTGTTCATTGTCTCTGGTAGAATATATCAACTTGTTCGTTTTCTGAAATCAGGGATCATAGTTTACTGGTGATGTAGGTAGCGATCTAGCGACGGATTTGATAATTCTTCTAGTGGGTACACTAAAGCATCATAATTTTCAAATTTTACGTTTTCAAGCTCAACATGCGTTTAACTCCCTCAGATAACTTTTAATGAAAATTATTGGTGCCGTAACGCCATTGGATAATTTGTAAAAACTCCATCGAATCCTGTATTTCCACCAGTTTAACAACTGTGGTGAGTTGAATTTTGGACACCAATAAAGGTACTCCGTGAGGTCCTCAGAGTTCTCTGGTCAAAATCCCATTTTCCTCGAGTGACTAATCTCCTGACGAGTCAACTTATGAAGCACATATTGTGATCATTAAACCCGATGCCATGGTCTCCTTCAAATTCCCAATCCACCACACTGCATGAGAAAAAAAAATGAAGACATTGTCTGCAAAGTTGATTGGTTAGAAGAGCGAGAGAGAGAAAGAGAGAGAGTGAACGAGCTCAATATGTTTTGACCTTGCTGACCCCTTCTTCTTCTTCTTCTTCTCTTTCTTGGTTTAACTTTGGTTCTTGGTTGAAGCCCATCATGTTCTCAGGACAGCCGCCATTCCTCAGCCAGCAAATCATGATTCATGGAGGTTCAACGGAAACCTATCATTCTTTGAAAATTACTTTTAATTTTATTTATGCTCGAAAAGAAAGAGAATCGAATCGTTTCTTCGGAGATTTTAGCTTTTACATTGTTATTATTTTATTTTTTCCTCGAGGATGGATGGAGATGCTGAAAATGACTAGTAAACAGTCCATACTTCCCATGTTGTGTAGCCTTCAATATTTGCCAGAAACTCTCGTCTACTATTGAACAATATTGATCATAGGGGTGTTGACAATACTGATGACACTGTAAAAAGTAAATGAAGTAATATAGGGGGATACGGTATTTCGCGGCCGGAAAAGAAGGAACTTAAAGATACTACAAAAAAACTCGATGTAAACAAAGTAGGTACAGGACAAGAGTACTACCATAGACTGATAGTAAAAAGTAAAAGAAAAGGAATACACGCGGTTTGGAGTCAATGAAACCCTATCCCAAATCATTGACCATTAATATTGCCAGTGATACAACCAGACACATGGCAACTGTTGGTGACAGCAGATACAACGCCGTGGCCGAAGTAGTAAATAAATTAGTCCTCGCGTTGATGAATGAGAACACTCGAAGACAGTTCTAACCTACAAAAAACACATTCCAGCACATAATATTTATAAATAGGTTTGGAAGTTGCGCTAGGTCAGGATTCTGCCGCGGCAAATGAAATATGGGCCCTATAAATAATAAGAGAGAGAGAATGAAAGCGCGCGAGAGAGAAAGAGCGAGAGGGAACGAGAGATTCTAACGCAGGAGACAGTGATATATGAGCCCAAGAGTACAAACAGAGAAAGAGAACAAAGTTGTAGTTCGAACTAAAAAAGAGGGTCAAAAATCGAATATATCATTTTCATAAAAAGTAAAAACGGAATTTGTACAAAAATTCACGGCCATTTTTGATGTAACTTTAGAGATATTCATCAGATGTCGTTGTATCTTGTAGTACTTGTGGATTTGCATTGCCTTCAGTTGGCCTTGCAACAAGTAGGTACATAGTCTACATATGTACAATACAGAATGTACCTGGCATTATTCAACCAAGTTCTCGAGATTCAAGCTTTGTAATCGGTGGATTTTTTTAGATGCTTTCACTTAACAGTATTTCTCCTATATGTACAGATATTCATCAGATGTCGTTGTATCTTGTAGTACTTGTGGATTTGCATTGCCTTCAGTTGGCCTTGCAACAAGTACATAGTCTACATACAATACAGAATGTAGGTACCTGGTATTATTCAACCAAGATTTGGTATGGAGATTCAAGCTTTGGTATCGGTGCATTTTTTAGATCACTGCTTTTACTTGACTTTTTCCTTTCAATTTTTGTGTTTTGATGATCAAGGTCGTTCAATTTTTACCTATTATTTTTTCTAATCCATGTTAACCACTGTTGTCCACATTGCTTTTCAACCCCATGTTCTAATGACTTGTTATCTGTTTTCTTCATATATCAAACATTATTTCATTTTCATAAGAGTAATTAGGTATGTACTGTTTTCACAAATAAAATTTTGAAAGTTTTTGTTTTTTTTTCAATATTTGTCTTTTAATTCTAATGGTGATCCGGTTGGGTAACTTGATTTTTTACATATTATTATTTACTAATCTATGTTAACCACTGTTGTCTAGAGTGCTTTTCAACCCCATGTACTAATGGTTTGTTTTCTCTGTTTTTTCCACAGGCAAATGGTGTCCGCGAAGGGAGTGGTCGTCCCCTAGTGATGCCAGAGCGGCCGAGGCTGCAAGGCGAGGCGTTTTGTATTCATCTGTGTTCCTAGGCTCTCCTGGAGAGTACAATTCCTGTAAGTACCATTCCTTCTTTATAGGCCAAACCGTGATTTAGCGAATTCAACGTGCCCTGGAATGATCCAGTGTCCTGAAAAGATTCGAGCTCAATGTGTCCTGAAAAGATTCGAGTTCAATGTGCCCTGAAAAGATTTGATGAAATAGATTTTTTTTTTTTGTGTATAATTTATTGGCAATGGTTCCTTCGAGACTGAAAAGTTCCTTTACCTCGGTATTCAATAAGCCCTAAAGGGCCTAAAGGATTAGTTCAAAAGATTGTGGCTTCTTTTGAAACTTCTAAAATTCCATCTTCCATCACTAGATTGACTAGATTCACAAGGTTTTAGTGCGCCTGTAATGTCAAATATGTCAGCAGAATGAATTAAATCTCTAATGTCGACCCATTGCACATAAATCATACCCATGCACTGAAAGACAATAGAAACAAACGTATTGAAAAAAAGAGAACAATGTAAGAGTTAAAATGAGTACACTATCTAGCCACGGAATTAAAAATAATTTAAATGTACTAAAAAAATAAAAAAAAAAAAAAACTTGAATCCATTTTAATTGTTTTTGAAATTCATCAAGTTGTAGGGTGACGAGCATGGTTAAAAAGGTGTTCATATTTGAAATGTGCTTATCATGTTTGATTTATAGTAGTTTTTGAATCTTGGGATTTTTGGGAGTTGACAATCTTCTTGAATATTTTCACAACCTTGAATGTTTTGTGTAATAGAATCCAGATGCCAACCACGGGCAACGTTGCTTCAGACCAACTTGTTGCCCTTAGAGAATTTTGGAGTGGGCTGCACAATCCAAATGACATCCAGATGCATTCGTAAAGTCCCCAACATTTTTTTGTCATTTCTTTACCATTTTCCCCACCCAAGGGATGAGTTCTTAAACAAATGCTACCTTTTCCGGGGCAAATAAGTTTCGAATGTTATTGTTCCGAATGCTGTCTATTATTGTTCCGAATATAAATCATAAGCTTGAGTTCAGAGCACATGAGCTCACAACTGAATACCACACAGCCATTAGATTGTTTGTTTTTGTTTTTTTTTTTTTTTTACATTTAAAAAAGCTTTTTTTTTTCAAACGAAAAAACAGAAAGTTCCTTTACCACGGTATTCAATAAGCCCTAAAGGATTAGTTCCAAAGATTGCGGCTTCTTTTGAAACTTCTAAAATTCCATCTTCCATCACTAGATTGACTAGATTCACAAGGTTATAGTGCGCCTGTAATCTCAAATATGTCAGCGATCCTGGAGTTACTAGACGAAGAAGTGGAAAATCTAGAGTAGAAAAAAATAAAGGACCAAGGTAAATAATAAATATCAATCAGAGAAAAAGAAAGGAAAGAAGTTGAAGCAAATAGGAAAGGAGAAAAAAAGGACTTGAGAGAAGAAAAAAAGGAGGAGGAGGTAGAGAAAGAGAGTCGAGAATAAAATTGGAAATTCACACCCAATAAGAGGAAAGTTATTCAAGAGGAAACAAGAAGAGAATTCAAAATAAAAATTACAAATAAATTCAGTGACCCTCAAAATAAAATTGAGAAGAAAGAATAGAGAAGAAGAAAACAGCGGATCTCTCACTCACAATTTTCGGATCTCTCACTCACACTCACAAAAAGCAAAAAGAATCAAAGGTGTATATTCCTTCGGGGAAACTTTGGAAACAGAACCGATTCCCTTTTGGAAACTGAAATAACTTTGTACTAAACCTTAGGAAATCCAATGTAGTGCGCCATTCCGCCACTTGGTTCCGTTTTCAAAAGTTTCCCTAAAGGAAAATACACCTCAAGACCTCGACTAATACTACCCACTTACAGTCTCCCTCTAACTTGGTTTAACAAAGTTCATTGGAGCATCATCTGAGCCATTGCTAAACTGTGTTCTTGTGTAGAAACTCATTTTCTTTCGATAGTCCTTGACGCCAGCCCATCTTGAACATGGAATATTACAATCACCTGCAAGTCTACAACAGGTGCCTGTCTGAAGTTAAGCCTTGTTTCCGCACATGTCATATGCATAGCTCATCCATAGGATTCAAGTATTGAAAGTATCTAATAGTTAAATACATCTCAGAACTTGAACTGTACGGAAAGTTCCGCAATAGGATATCTTGCCTTTTCAATTCAAATGAGAAAAGTTCTCAGTCCCATTTCTTCAGTTCCATGTGTAGGTGAACAATCTTTTGTTTTGTTCGACTGACGGGACGACGTAATGCTACCGAAAACCTGTAAACACTCCGGGGAAGCAGGAGAATACAAAAAAAGCGCTCCGAAAAAAAAGCTAGCAGAGGAAAAGAAGGAAAATTGGTAGGAAAACCTTTTCTCTATCTCGTTCGTTATTTATAGAAGATTTTATTTTGTGTAAAATAAATTTTCACATGAGGCGGAGGACTCAGGCGCAGACTCCCCCTGTGGAATTTTCTTCGTAACGACTTTCCCTAGTTGCCCTGGGTTACCACGCATGTGCTAATGGCTTCCCTCCCCGTCAACCTTAACCCATTCAAGTGCCATTAAAATCCATTTTCCTCACTCGCCACCGTTCTTCTCATTCATGGAAAAACGCTTTTACGAGCCCCGAGTTTTTATGGGCTTTTAATTTTTATTTCAAACGTTCCTTTTCGCCTTGTTTTTATTTAATTTTTATTTGCAAAGGTCATGCTCCTACTTACCTAGTTCACATCCGGATGGTTTATGACTTGGGATTATCACACCAGTGCATTCTGTTTACAAGTACAGGGTACATCGAGATACTTACTCTCTTCCCGAGTCTATCTGAAGCTTGCAATAGACTGATCGTATTTTCGGCAATATTCCATACAATTTAAACGGCTACGATCTGCATTGAGAGCTGTCACATTTGGACATTAAAACCATATTACCTGGAAAACACGACTCGTGCAATGCAGACAAGACAGTACTTCTCAGGCATCTTCATCCATATTGAAATTCTCTCCATCCAATATTCTGTAACGTTCATAGCTTTCTCATCTCTTCGGGCACAGATCATCGCGTCCAAGACTTTGATCTGCCTCTCCAGAACGGTCTGGAAAACACGACTCGTGCAATGCAGACAAGACAGTACTTCTCAGGCATCTTCATCCATATTGAAATTCTCTCCATCCAATATTCTGCAACGTTCATAGCTTTCTCATTTCTTCGGGCACAGATCATCACGTCCAAGACTTTGATCTGCCTCTCCAGAACGGCAATATCCAGGAACGGCAGAACTGGATAGAAAAACACCAGGACAAAGTATCGGGAACGCCAGGAAACCCAGCGGAAGGAAGGGGAGGGGGTTACATTAATAATTTTTGACAGTTTAAGGGCAGTGGTACAAATATTTGTTTTACTCCGACGTGTCTATGTCATGGAGGTTGAAAATTTTCAGGGTTATTCGAGTTCAAGCGTGGAAGGGCAGTGTTGACGGCCAATTTGTTTTCATATCAAGGAAGCTTGTCATATTGCTAGACGGGAACAGGGGACAGGGTTCCATGGAGACAAATGCAGAAGTGTCCCAGGGTACTGAACTTTGGTGGCTAACTTTCCTGTTTCTGGTTCATCTTGCAACTTTTACGTTCTTGTTCATTGTCGGCAGTGTTGACGGCCAATTTGTTTTCATATCAAGGAAGCTTGTCATATTGCTAGACGGGAACAGGGGACAGGGTTCCATGGAGACAAGTGCTGAAGTGTCCCAGGGTACTGAACTTTGGTAGCTAACTTTCCTGTTTCTGGTTCATTTTGCAACTTTTACGTTCTTGTTCATTGTCGTCTGGTAGAATATATCAACTTCGTTTTCTGAAATCAGGGATCATAGTTTACTGGTGATGTAGGTAGCGATCTAGCGATGGATTTGATAATTCTTCTTGTGGGTACACTAATGCATCATAATTTTCAAATTTTACGTTTTCAAGCTCGTTTATTTCATTAAAATCATACTTTATTGACTTCACAGCCGAATAAATTCCCCAACATCCTCTCTAAATCTCGACGGGTTTTAATTTCAAATTTGTCTCTTCTGCCACATATGTCTACAAGGCGACAATTTAAATTAAACATATGCGTATCTTGTTATGATATTAAAATTTCAAAATTATGTGTTTCGTTTATTTCATTAAAATCATACTTTATTGACTTCACAGCCGAATAAATTCCCCAACATCCTCTCTGCATCTCGACGGGTTTTAATTTGAAATTTGTCTCTTCTGCCACATATGTCTACAATTTAAATTAAACATATGCGTATCTTGTCATGATATTAAAATTTCAAAATTATGTGTTGTCTTTTCGGGGCGTAGATAGAAACCAGGTATGAGCGGCTGACACCATCAGTTAAGGCTAAAGTTATTAAAATTGCGCTCGCAACACATAACACATGTTTCTGGTGACAAATTAAACACGTGATAATTTATTCCGAGAGAAACCGCTTCGCGTTAAGGTGAGTTTAATTTTGCAAGGTTTCGGCCATCCGATTTATTAAAATTGCGCTCGCAACACATAACACATGTTTCTGGTGACAAATTAAACACGTGATAATTTATTCCGAGAGAAACCGCTTCGCGCTAAGGTGAGTTTAATTTTGCAAGGTTTCGGCAATCCGATACAGTTAAGGCTAAAGTTATTAAAATTGCGCTCGCAACACATAACACATGTTTCTGGTGACAAATTAAACACGTGATAATTTATTCCGAAATGAAACCGCTTCGCGCTAAGGTGAGCAGAATTTTGGATGGTTTCGGCAATCTGATAACTCCGTCGGTTTTAATATTTCACAGAATGGACCTAATATTGCACAAAATGGAAATAAAAGAACATTCTTGCAAGGTTCCTACAAAGGAGTTGATTAGTTTGAATTCAATCTAACAAATTTTAAATCGCTTCCTCATTTAAATCTCTGCTGGGATTCGAACCACAGTCTCCTCGATTATAAATATTCATCCAAGGAGCTTGTGTATTCAACGCCTTAGCAACTACAAAACTAGGACTTTTACAAGTAGTTTGTCTATGTATTTTGTATCGCATATGTAGTTTGTCTAAATTTAGCTACCGTCACGTACATAAGTCTTAAAGGATTCAGCTCAGTCTCCTCGATTATAAATATTCATCCAAGGAGCTTGTGTATTCAACGCCTTAGCAACTACAAAACTAGGACTTTTACAAGTAGTTTTGTCTATGTAGTTTGTATCGCATATATCGCATATGTAGTTTGTCTAAATTTAGCTACCGTTACCGTCACGTAAGTCTTAAAGGATTCAGCTCCCAATGTACACTTGTCCATGAGATTGAAAATAACAATATATCTATCTCAGCATTGATGTTGGGTCTAGTGACTATTGCCATGGGATTTGAAGCCATCCAAGTACCATTCTCTGGTATGTTTGAGCGAAATCAAAAATTCGAATTTCCCGCCAACTTTACACGCAAAAAGTCCGACGATGTCCTACGATGGCCCTGTTCATAACCACGGCCTTAATGTACACTTGTCCATGAGATTGAAAATAAATAACAATATATCTATTTCAGCATTGATGTTGCCATGGGATTTGAAGCCATCCAAGTACCATTCTGTGGCATGTTTGAGCGGAGTATAATGTTCAATTTGAATTATAGCTAGCAGATTATACAGTCCTGTAGAGATACTTGGACTATGAGCGCTCACAATGAATAATAATGGGGGATAATAGAATCATACATTACTATCAATAGAGATAATAACGTCAGGACAGATACCAAAGATAGTGTGCTGGGGTTTGGAGCTCTCATTGAACATTATTTTGGACTTGCAATATGTTCTGGCAATTTAAAAATATTTTTTGAAAAATTGTTGAAATATCAAAAAGATCCACATTATTGGGGTCATCTCCCATACTTTTTCGATATTTGTCACCCCCATTTGCCCAGGATGTCCAATTTAAATGTAATCCATAATAATAATAATATAATGGGGGATAATAGAATCATACATTACTATCAATAGAGATAATAACGTCAGGACAGATACCAAAGATAGTGTGCTGGGGTTTGGAACTCTCGTTGAACATTATTTTAAACTTGCAAAATATTCTGGCAATTTTTTTTAAAAATTGCTGAAATATCAAAAAGATCCACATTATTGGGGTCATCTCCCATACTTTTTCGATATTTGTCACCCCCATTTGCCTAGGATGTCCAATTTAAATGTAATCCATAATGGGTAATAATAAAATCTTTCAATATTTGCAATGAAATGTGTAATGGTTTCAACGTTTTTTTATCGCGTTCTTGTCTAGACGGTGCTGCGATATTTTTAGCCTCGGTTTCGCTCAAGTTTGGTCTCGACATGGAATATTTCGATATAGTCGACAGGTCGACATGGATCTGGAATAACATGTTGAGCATTGTGTGTCTGGAATGAAGACTAGAGGTTCCACGTTGATGAAGTTGGACTGTGAGAGACTTGACTATATCGTAAATATAAGAAATCCTATATTGGAATGATTTTGAACTTTGATAATGACATATGTAAGATCGGA
>NW_007378957.1:14281-66438 GCF_000475195.1 Diaphorina citri | reverse complement strand
TTAAAAAAAAAAAAAAAAAAAAAAACTGTAGAGCTATATCTTAACTTGGTACTCTGAGATATTAACAGGAAAAGTATTGAAAAAATGGACGAAATACGAATGAATTTATTCTGATACAAATGGAATGATACAATGATACACTACACTTACCAATTGAACCACCACGACACGACGACGTAAGGTGTTGGAGACAAAAACTACGAAAAGACGAAAACATTTACGAAAGAAAAGTCTAAGGGAAAGATAATACCCGTCGTAATCACGTTCACAGGAACCCAAACAGAAAGATGAGGCGGCACAGTGATTGGCCGATCAATCATGAGGTAATTGGGTCCACGGGGAATTGCCTGGGCCTCATTAAATAATTCCTGCCTCCCCGCCCCCGGCAAACTTTCATATGGGGAAGTAATGATCCCCACCTTTCTACCACTCTGCGGAAGGTTTCTTATGTTTCTAGACTTTCTAAGGACTATGGAGGGGTGTGAGGCTGATAACTCGATATTGACGAGGTTCAAACAAGGCCGTATGGCGTAGAATGTACCTAAATGTACCTTGTAACTGTATGGTGTAGATTTGTAGAATTATCTTCTTACTACGCACAGTAGGAAGGAACACCAATTAGAAATGAAAAGTTCCTTTATCCCAGTAGTAAGATCATCATGGGTAGTACATATTTTCGTTAGTCCTTTATTATTAGTCCTGAACTTGTGCTCTGTTTTCATGATCTGCCCATCGTGTCCTCTCTCAAACCTACATATGTTAATTATTTTTACCTTCCTTGGCACAGTTCAACACGGTTTCTGTAGTTTTCTCTTTGCTTTTGTGTACAATCATGTCTATCAACAGTCCCTATTCTAATTGTACACGTAATAAATATACAATCACAGATCCTCAATATTGTTCAGAATCTCACCAGATCCTCGATCCAGTTCAATAGACTTTCTAAGGACTATGGAGGGGTGTGAGGCTGATAACTCGATATTGACGAGGTTCAAACAAGGCCGTATGGCGTAGAATGTACCTTGTACCTGTATGGTGTAGATTTGTAGAATTATCTTCTTACTACGTACAGTAGGAAGGAACACCAATTAGAAATGAAAAGTCCTTTATCCCAGTAGTAAGGTCATCATGGGTAGTACATATTTTCGTTAGTCCTTTATTACTAGTCCTAAACTTGTGCTCTGTTTTCATGATCTGCCCATCGTGTCCTCTCTCAAACCTACATATGTTAATTATTTTTACCTTCCTTGGCACAGTTCAACACGGTTTCTGTAGTTTTCTCTTTGCTTTTGTGTACAATCATGTCTATCAACAGTCCCTATTCTAATTGTACACGTAATAAATATACATTCACAGGTCCTCAATATTGTTCAGAATCTCACTAGATCCTCGATCCAGTTCAATCACCAATCGGACACGTGAGACATGACGTCACAATAGCGGACACAGTAATGACGTCACTAGATCCGATGCCCAATACGTCACCAATTTGTCAATCTGTCACGGGGCAGAGAGCACGGTGTAGCTGTCACGGTGATAAATCGATCTGACGGGAGTGACTCTGACCTTGACTGGTGTGGAATGTAGCATCGTGTGGTGTCGCTTTGAGCCCAAAATATTTCGCTGGGAAATTTTTGATGGTGAGCCTTGGGCTACTGGGTTACATGGTTTCCCTTTGGTGTCGCGTTGAGCCCAACTTATTTAGCTGGGAATTTTTTGATGGAGACTCCGAGAGCCTTCGGTTACTGGGTTATACGGTTTGCTCAGTTCATACTTCGGAGTGAATGGTAACATGTCTTTCGCTGTTGTTAATTAGCCCAACTTATTTAGCTGGGAATTTTTTGATGGAGACTTGGAGAGCCTTGGGTTACTGGGTTATACGGTTTGCTCAGTTCATACTTCCTTTGTTCTTGGTTTATCGGAGTGAATGGTAACATGTCTTTCGCTGTTGTTAATGTTTAGCTAAATTGCTTTTAGGGATGTGCTATCCTTTTGTAGTAAATGACAAAATTGACCGTCATATAACTGGAATGAACGCCTCCATCTGATACAAAACGACTTAATTTGAGCATATACTCGTAGTTCAAGACTTGATTAAAATTTGAAGACACCAATGCTTCGATCAATTGGTGAACAATATTGGTGTTGATAATGTCTATTACTTTACTGATTCATATCTATTCCTGAGTGACAAAGTTTAAGACTCGTTTACAAGTACAAACAGTTTGGTTGTAATGAACTGGAATAACTATCTTATCAATACAAATACCGTTGTTGTTTCGACGGCTTTGTCTAATTCTATTAGGTGGGGTATCGCAAGGATCTCAAATTTCTCCCCATCGCCTTGACTATGACAGCAATCCTCTGCTCGGAACTTGCCCCGTATCGTTTTCTACTCAATTTGTTTAAGCTGTTTTTCCTCTTGATTAAATTACTGCGGAGAGTAAAAACACACATAGCGTGTGAAGTTTCAATAAGCCAGAGCCTGACGGAGGAGAGATATACACACAACCCGAGTATGATACTTATCACAACCTGGAACAAAAACTTTTTCATTACACAAATTGATTTCGTAGTGTCCTACTTAGTCTACTTGGGAGAACAGATGCAGTCGGAATTTCAAGTGAAAAGTTATGATATCGAGATAATGGTGGTTTCCATGCATGCACTCTCATTGTTACTAACTTAGTCTATGTCTTTTTCTGATAAAACCAGAGTTTCTGAACAACATTGTACCCATGTATTAACCACTCTGAGTTTACCCCAAAAGAGAGCATAGGTAGCTAAAATTACTCTAAATCCACAGCTACTAGTCAAATCATTGCATTATTATTGAATTTATGGATTATTAAACTTGAATTTGTTCCAACAATACTGATCATGATCACTACTCTTCCAGTTATCTTGTCTATTTTAAGACTTTACGATCAATCTCTCTAGCAGGAAAAGAATCTCACATTCCTCACTAGAATGTCCAACTGTCCAAGTTTCTTGCCTATTAAAAACGAGTAAATTTACAAGCACGGTCACAACACCACTATCCACTACACTTATTAAAGTGTTCAATGAAATCGTAAAACACAAACATTCTCTCCTGGCGTCACAATGTCTGTGGAGATGAAATTTTACGATCTAATCTACAATGGCCCTTTAGCTTCTCACATATCCTATTCTGACTTCTAGTGTTTCCGATGTTGGCAATTTGAATGATTTACTTCTCAATGAAAATGGTAACTCCCACCTCCGCTCTGTAAGAGTAGTGTTGAAAACTCTCTTCTGCTATCTCATTAAATCATGCGTTTCTACTTTCAAATAGGAGATATCGTCTTGGAAAGATGTGCTTCTTTCTCTCAAAATTTCTTTTTAATTAATAAATTTTATACAGGGAATTAGAATGGTTTAGTAAAGTTTTTTCTTTGTTCTACATACATATTGTTTTATAAATCTTCTTTGCATTCGTCTTAAAGTATCTCCATAGCCATACTCCAAGGTTCTATCAAACCAATGGTTTCTTTCCTGAGGTCCATCTCCCGCGTCAGACGGGACTGAAAGGATTCGTTCACAACTCGTCAGTTTTTTATGACGTTCCTCTCCATTGATGTGTCACAAGATTGACAGGTCCATGGGTATCTTGACTGACATCAGACACAGTCTGCACGTCAAGTATTGAGCCCGTGTCATCACCAACTGACCCTCCGTGTTCTACATTGGGTTGGATAGTGTTTCCAACTAACCCCCATTCCCCATTGGAATTGAGGTTATTTAAAATTCATTTGGTGTTCAACTCACCAAGCCTTACGTCCTTGTACCAACTGACCCATGTTTTCTTCGGGTGAAGATTGCATTACATTCGTTTGGTGTCGCGTTTCATTTTGCAAGAACTTTGAAATTCCCTGTGTTTAATTCCTCGTATTCTGCATTGGAATAACTTTGAACTATTCACAGCAATCATACCCCATTATGCACCAATGCTGCATATTGACGCTTTCCTTAACAAACTACAATGTTGAAACGTTTAAAGTGGTTTGACGCACACTGACTCTTTTTGATTAGGTACATCAGAACCGTTCAAGTATTGCTAGTGTGGTTCAGTACTTGTTGAACATGTTTCATATATCCCTCATGTACATTATTAAGAAAACTATCTCACGCTATAATTTACGTCTTGCCTGGTCCCAGGTCTCGCGTTTTCAGTCCATCATATTTGTCTTCCATCTCACCACATACAATGTGTTCTCTTTTCTTTGGCATTGTTGGAATTTTTTAGTGTACAAATTTTGCACTATGAAGAAGAATCTTTACGTATGTATTATCTCCATCTCTACGAAATTTTGATGGATACTAAAATACCTGCCATTCACCAACTTATGTATAGCGTGCAATATTGTGAGTAAAGTTTGAAGGGATCTTTAAATTCGGAATGATCCTCAATGAGTTGTTTTTGTTGTTCTTGTTGTTTTTGCTGTTGTTGTTGTTCTTCTTGTTCTTGGGATGTAGGGCACTCTTTTCGTTTTCTTGTGTTTCCCTTAAATTCGGAATGATCCTCAATGAGTTGTTTTTGTTGTTGTAGTTGTTGTTGTTCTTGTTGTTGTTGTTTTTGCTGTTGTTGTTGTTGTTGTTCTTCTTGTTCTTGGGATGTAGGGCACTCTTTTCGTTTTCTTGGGTTTCCTTTAAATTCGGAATGATCCTCAATGAGTTGTTTTTGTTGTTGTAGTTGTTGTTGTTCTTGTTGTTGTTGTTTTTGCAATATTGATGGACTACCCAAATTTTTGGTTGCCAAAATGACAAATAAAATGCCAAGATGAAGATGCAGCCTCTATTGTAACTAACATCAACTACAACCACCAGGCACAAAGAACACTGTCCAGAACCAAACACCCCTGTACACTAATATTGATGGACTACCCAAATTTTTGGTTGCCAAAATGACAAATAAAATGCCAAGATGAAGATGCAGCCTCTATTGTAACTAACATCCACTACAAACTACAACCACCAGGCACAAAGAACGCTGTCCAGAACCAAACACCCCTGTACACTAGAACCTAGGATTCCGTCCTGCACAGTCCAACACAAGTATTAACTTTTAATGTATTGTACATGGCTTGGAAATGATGCATTACCATTACAGCAGAATGAATTATTAGCTTTTACATTGTTATTATTTTATTTTTTCCTCGAGGATGGATGGAGATGCTGAAAATGACTAGTAAACAGTCCATACTTCCCATGTTGTGTAGCCTTCAATATTTGCCAGAAACTCTCGTCTACTATTGAACAATATTGATCGTAGTGGTGTTGACAATACTAATGACACTGTAAAGTAAATGAAGTAATATTATGAATTAAATCTCTAATGTCGACCCATTGCACATAAATCATACCCATGCACTGAAAGACAATAGAAACAAACGTATTGAAATGAATTAAATCTCTAATGTCGACCCATTGCACATAAATCATACCCATGCACTGAAAGACAATAGAAACAAACGTATTGAAAAAAAAAAAGAGAACAATGTAAGAGTTAAAATGAGTACACTATCTAGCCACGGAATTAAAAACAATTTAAATGTACTAAAAAAAAAAATAAATAAAAATAAAAACTTGAATCCATTTGAATTGTTTTTGAAATTCATCAAGTTGCAGGGTAACGAGCATGGTTAAAAAAGTGTTCATATTTGATATGTGCTTATCATGTTTGATTTATAGTAGAGTTTTTGAATCTTAGGATTTTTGGGAGTTGACAATCTTCTTGAATATTTTCAAAACCTAGAATGTTTTGTGTGATAGAATGGTCACCCATCCAGATGCCAACCACGGGCAACGTTGCTTCAGACCAACTTGTTGCCTTTTGAGAATTTTGGAGTGGGCTGCACAATCCAAATGACATCCAGATGCATTCGTAAAGTCCCCAACATTTTTTCGTCATTTTCCCCACCCAAGGATGCAGCCCAACTTATTTAGCTGGGAATTTTTTGATGGAGACTTGGAGAGCCTTGGGTTACTGGGTTATACGGTTTGCTCAGTTCATACTTCGGAGTGAATGGTAACATGTCTTTCGCTGTTGTTAATGTTTAGCTAAATTGCATTTAGGGATGTGCTATCCTTTTGTAGTAAATGACAAAATTGACCGTCATATAACTGGAATGAATGCCATCACATTACGGGAACTTTAAATACCTCGATCGATACAGAATTTTGTGCTCTCCGGGTTTCATCGTTTTACAGATGCGATGTAATGATGGGTCGGTTTCGCATTTACATTAGCAGGAAATTTTATAAATGTCATCAGTTCTGATAATCTGTTCGTAGGAATGAACGCCATCACATTACGGGAACTTTAAATACCTCGATACAGAATTTTGTGCTCTCCGGGTTTCATCGTTTTACAGATGCGATGATGGGTCGGTTTCGCATTTACATTAGCAGGAAATTTTATAAAAGTCATCAGTTCTGATAATCTGAACACGAAATTTGTTCGTAGAAACCACGAAATCATGGGTAGAGTGGGGTTGATGATTTCACATATTTTTCTCCCAGAAGTTAAGCAAGAAAGTAATCATTATAACAATATAACATTGTTATAGAATAATATCAAGTAATTATTTCGATAACATAAGAAGACTAATGCAGTGCATATGACGCCCGGACACAATAGCAGTGACATCGGACAATATAACATTGTTATAGAATAATATCAAGTAATTATTTCGATAACATAAGAAGACTAATGCAGTGCATATGACGCCCGGACACAAGACACAATAGCAGTGACATAGATATAACATTGTTATAGAATAATATCAAGTAATTATTTCGATAACATAAGAAGACTAATGCAGTGCATATGACGCCCGGACACAATAGCTGTGACATCGGAGACTTGGCAAAATACTGACTTATGAAGCACATATTGTGATCATTAAACCCGATGCCATGGTCTCCTTCAAATTCCCAATCCACCACACTGCATGAGAAAAAAAAATGAAGACATTGTCTGCAAAGTTGATTGGTTAGAAGAGCGAGAGAGAGAGAGAGAGCGAACGAGCTCAATATGTTTTGACCTTGCTGACCCCTTCTTCTTCTTCTTCTTCTTCTTCTTGGTTTAACTTTGGTTCTTGGTTGAAGCCCATCATGTTCTCAGGACAGCCGCCATTCCTCAGCCAGCAAATCATGATTCATGGAGGTTCAACGGAAACCTATCATTCTTTGAAAATTACTTTTAATTTTATTTATGCTCGAAAAGAAAGAGAATCGAATCGTTTCTTCGGAGATTTTAGCTTTTAATTACTTTTAATTTTATTTATGCTCGAAAAGAAAGAGAATCGAATCGTTTCTTCGGAGTTTTTAGCTTTTACATTGTTATTATTTTATTTTTTCCTCGAGGATGGATGGAGATGCTGAAAATGACTAGTAAACAGTCCATACTTCCCATGTTGTGTAGCCTTCAATATTTGCCAGAAACTCTCGTCTACTATTGAACAATATTGATCGTAGTGGTGTTGACAATACTGATGACACTGTAAAGTAAATGAAGTAATATACGGTATTTCGCGGCCGGAAAAGAAGGAACTTAAAGATACTACAAAAAAACTCGATGTAAACAAAGTAGGTACAGGACAAGAGTACTTACTACCATGGACCGATAGTAAAAAGTAAAAGAGTAAGGAATACACGCGGTTTGGAGTCAATGAAACCCTATCCCAAATCATTGACCAATTGACCATTAATATTGCCAGTGATACAACCAGACACATGGCAACTGTTGGTGACAGCAGATACAACGCTTTAGCTTTTACATTGTTATTATTTTATTTTTTCCTCGAGGATGGATGGAGATGCTGAAAATGACTAGTAAACAGTCCATACTTCCCATATTGTGTTGCCTTCAATATTTGCCAGAAACTCTCGTCTACTATTGAACAATATTGATCATAGGGGTGTTGACAATACTGATGACACTGTAAAAAGTAAATGAAGTAATATAGGGGGATACGGTATTTCGCGGCCGGAAAAGAAGGAACTTAAAGATACTACAAAAAAACTCGATGTAAACAAAGTAGGTACAGGACAAGAGTACTACCATAGACTGGTAGTAAAAAGTAAAAGAAAAGGAATACACGCGGTTTGGAGTCAATGAAACCCTATCCCAAATCATTGACCATTAATATTGCCAGTGATACAACCAGACACATGGCAACTATTGGTGACAGCAGATACAACGCCGTGGCCGAAGTAGTAAATAAATTAGTCCTCGCGTTGATGAATGAGAACACTCGAAGACAGTTCTAACCTACAAAAAACACATTCCAGCACATAATATTTATAAATAGGTTTGGAAGTTGCGCTAGGTCAGGATTCTGCCGCGGCAAATGAAATATGGGCCCTATAAATAATAAGAGAGAGAGAGAGAGTAAAAAAAAAAAAAAAAAAAACTTGAATCCATGTGAATTGTTTTTAAATTCATCAAGTTGTAGGGTGACGAGCATGGTTAAAAAAGTGTTCATATTTGAAATGTGCTTATCATGTTTGATTTATAGTAGAGTTTTTGAATCTTGGGATTTTTGGGAGTTGACAATCTTCTTGAATATTTTCACACCCTTGAATGTTTTGTGTAATAGAATGGTCACCCATCCAGATGCCAACCACGGGCAACGTTGCTTCAGACCAACTTGTTGCCCTTAGAGAATTTTGGAGTGGGCTGCAGAATCCAAATGACATCCAGATGCATTCGTAAAGTCCCCAACATTTTTTTGTCATTTGTTTACCATTTTCCCCACCCAAGGGATGCGTTCTTAAACAAATGCTACCTTTTCCGGGGCAAATAAGTTTCGAATGTTATTGTTCCGAATGCTGTCTATTATTGTTCCGAATAATCCAGATGCCAACCACGGGCAACGTTGCTTCAGACCAACTTGTTGCCCTTAGAGAATTTTGGAGTGGGCTGCACAATCCAAATGACATCCAGATGCATTCGTAAAGTCCCCAACATTTTTTTGTCATTTCTTTACCATTTTCCCCACCCAAGGGATGAGTTCTTAAACAAATGCTACCTTTTCCGGGGCAAATAAGTTTCGAATGTTTTAATGCTGTCTATTATTGTTCCGAATATAAATCATAAGCTTGAGTTCAGAGCACATGAGCTCACAACTGAATACCACACAGCCATTAGATTGTTTGTTTTTGGTTTTTTTTTTTTTTTACATTTAAAAAAGCTTTTTTTTTTCAAACGAAAATACAACTGAGCCTTTTTCCAGGAATGGAGGATGGACACATTTTTTCCACTTCCTCCTCCTCCTCCTCCTCCTCCTCCTCTTTCCGAGATGAACAACTTGGGCAAAGGGTATTTACAGAAAAAAAAACTTGACGTAAAAAGCACGTTTTATTTTTTAAATTCAACTTGTCAAATGAAATATTACTACATTTTTTTTTTTTGTACCTTGCATTTTTCCTCTTGGATTTTCCCATTTTATTTAGGTACTCGAGGAGGAAAAAAAACGTTATACCTTTTTCATTATTTCTTCAAATGTCACAGTGTTCCAAAAACGAATAAAAGAGAGAAAATTTCCAGTATCTAGAGATCTAGCACAAGTGTCAGAATAAGAATATTTTTAACTGATTTCTCTGGGAGGGTTCCCGTTGGATAAAAATGTCCTGTTAACCATTCATGAATGTTCTACACAAATCTACATATTAACCATTCTTGTAGCTAACCGTGGTAATCATTTATCTACCTACCACCTTATGCTGGAGATCTAAACGATTCTGAACCTCGGTTTCGCTCTTAGTTCCAAAAGGACTCGTCGATATTCGAACCCACAGCGTAAAGTAGTGTGCCATGCACTTTTGTGTAAAGTTCTCTGTAGGACCCAGCATCAGAGGTCCTTGGATCCAAAGATTAGTTGGCCTGTACCGAAGGCGATCAACATCGACTAGAACCCTTATAAATTAGTTAAGATCAAAGGCTTTTGGTTGAAAAAGTGTTCAAAAAACGGTGTGGACGGTGAATATGTTTCAGACAATGTCAATCGATCGTGTGGACGCCGCCTAAAGGCTTGATTTTCCGAAAGGGTTGCTCCATTACCTCGCTGCCTCGTATTTCCAACATGGAGTACAGACCCAGTGGAAAGTGGACGCTGTTCATTTCCTACCTGTCAAACACATAACGTATTATTATCGCTTCAAAGCAGACCTACTCCTCACCCTATGACGTCACTTCTCTTACAACTTACACAGAACAGTTAGATAGGCTCTGTGGAGGGTACACAGTAGTATTGAACTTGTTACGAATTGCAAGAGCTTATATCGCATCGTGAAGAGCTCAATAATATTGTGATTCTTGTGAATTCCATGAGTTTCTAAGTTTTGGACTGGACCACTCGCAAATTCAATGTAACAAATTCATCATGCTCCTACATCTTTGATGATATACCAGTTAACTCTTGTATTTTGGAAAACAAGTCAAATCTTGTGGAAAATAGTTCAGATTTTTCAACAAAAACACAAAAGCGAGTGTTTATCGCGAACAAGAAACTAAACATTTTGGCACAAAGAGTGGCAGTTCCAACATCATGCACAACAATGTTATGTTCTATTGTACTCGGCGAAATAATTTGAATGTTCCTTAACCCACTCACTAGTAGTTGTACATGGATATGCATACCATTTACTTCTGGTACATGGCTCACATCAAGGCCTGCGATGAAACATTGTAACACAAACGGTGCTAAGAAAATCCAACGACCTGACAGTTGAGTGGTGCACCAAATGTTTCTGGTGACACTTGTGACAGGGGGGTTTTTGTTTTATGACACTGCGAGTGTTATCTCCATGAACCGTTTCATCGCCCATATCTTTCAATATTTGCAATGAAATGTGTAATGGTTTCAACGTTTTTTTATCGCGTTCTTGTCTAGACGGTGTCTGCGATATTTTTAGCCTCGGTTTCGCTCAAGTTTGGTCTCGACATGAAATATTTCGATATAGTCGACAGGTCGACATGGATCTGGAATAACATGTTGAGCATTGTGGGTCTGGAATGAAGACTAGAGGTTCCACGTTGATGAAGTTGGACTGTGAGAGACTTGACTATATCGTAAATATAAGTCTTATAAAAAGTAGAAAGAAAGGGGATTGAAAAGAATATCTTCTAAAGCCATTGGAGAGATGGAACTATTAACAACAGTCGAGCAATTGTCTAAAATAGCACTATACGTATATGCATAGGTATTGATTTAAAAAAGTGAAAAATCAAAAATGACTAAAAATTTGTAAAAGATATCAGAACATTCAGTCACACACTTCAAGACCCACGACACTGCGAGCATTACTATCATATTAGTTGTAATAGCGGATAGCATGTATTTTTCCACTTCATAATGAAAAATGTGTGTAAAAATATGGTAAATGGTAAACACTCTCGAGCTGAAGTGTCCAGACAGTTAGAAGAGATTAGAAGAATACAACATGGTCATGCCATAATGTAGAATAGAACAGAACGGTTACAAGGTATGGAGAAACTACACTGGTTATATGAGTCTAGAATCCTAGATAACTTTGAAGTTAACAAGATTCATATTTTAGATGACACTGGGCTTTTGTAACAAATGTTGGAACTTATAGACATGTAGAAAGAAGTGGTACTAATGAAATAGGACATGGAAACATATCAAGTTCAAGGTGCATGTATTTTTCCACTTCATAATGAAAAATGTGTGTAAAAATATGGTAAATGGTAAACACTCTCGAGCTGAAGTGTCCAGACAGTTAAAGAGATTAGAAGAATACAACATGGTCATGCCAGAATGTAGAATAGAACAGAACGGTTACAAGGTATGGAGAAACTACTCTGGTTATATGAGTCTAGAACTCTAGAATACTAGATGACGTGGACGTTAACAAGATTCATATTTTAGATGACACTGGGCTTTTGTAACAAATGTTGGAACTTATAGACATGTTGAGAGAAGAGGTACTAAAGGACAAGGAGTTAAGATTCATATTTTAGATGACACTGGGCTTTTGTAACAAATGTTGGAACTTATAGACATGTAGAAAGAAGTGGTACTAATGAAATAGGACTTAGAAACATATCAAGTTCTACCTTTAAAGTTCAATTTAAAAGAACTTTAATCAATAAAGATTATTGAAGATGTTGTCACTGAAGTTAGACGGGTGGTCTTCTTTAAAGTTCAATTTAAAAGAACTTTAATCAATAAAGATTATTGAAGATGTTGTCACTGAAGTTAGACGGGTGGTCTTCAGGTTTCTCTCAAAGGTCTCCTCACACAATTGACCATCACCAATATTAACTGATTTCGCGAAGAAGCAAAAGCGCTCCGCCGGTGCAGATTAAAAGATCAAATGAGCCCCCATGTGCAATTAATAACCGAAGTTAGACGGGTGGTCTTCAGGTTTCTCTCAAAGGTCTCCTCACACAATTGACCATCACCAATATTAACTGATTTCACGAAGAAGCAAAAGCGCTCCGCCGGTGCAGATTAAAAGATCAAATGAGCCCCCATGTGCAATTAATAACTAATTATCTTAATACCTCATGATTAACTGATACTAATTATCATGAAATAAATGTATCCGATGACATCCAGTAATAAAAAAGAATATTTACGACTCACAAATCTAGGAATATGATGCATATAACATAGCTACTACATGTATCATCTTGGGTTGATAATTAATCATATTTATAAACATACAACATTGCAAAATTATGAGCGCTCCCCAGCTACTACATGTATCATCTTGGGTTGATAATTAATCATATTTATAAACATACAACATTGCAAAATTATGAGCGCTCCCCATTTTTTTTTTCTATGAAATTAAATTAATTTCTAATACCTCTTGTTAGAAAATAAATTATCTGACTTTATCAGCCAACCTCGGCGCACTAATGGATCTTTCAATATTTGCAATGAAATGTGTAATGGTTTCAACGTTTTTTTATCGCGTTCTTGTCTAGACGGTGCTGCGATATTTTTAGCCTTGGTTTCGCTCAAGTTTGGTCTCGACATGGAATATTTCCATATAGTCGACAGGTCGACATGGATCTGGAATAACATCTTGAGCATTGTGTGTCTGGAATGAAGACTATAGGTTCCACGTTGATGAAGTTGGACTGTGAGAGACTTGACTATATCACAAATATAAGAGATACTATATTGGACTGATTTTGAACTTTGATAATGACATATGTAAAAAAAAAAAAATAAAAAATAATAAACTGTAGAGCCATATCTTAACTTGGTACTCTGAGAAATTAACAGGAAAAGTATTGAAAAAATGGAGGAAATACGAATAAATTTATTCTGATACAAATGGAATGATACAATGATACACTACAGCACTACACTTACCAATTGAACCACCACGACACGACGACGTAAGGTGTTGGAGACAAAAACTACGAAAAGACAAAAACATTTACGAAAGAAAAGTCTAAGGGAAAGATAATACCCGTCGTAATCACGTTCACAGGAACCCAAACAGAAAGATGAGGCGGCACAGTGATTGGTCGATCAATCATGTGGTAATTGGGTCCACGGGGAATTGCCTGGGCCTCATTAAATAATTCCTGCCTCCCCGCCCCCGGCAAACTTTCATATAGGGAAGTAATGATCCCCACCTTTTTACCACTCTGCGGAAGGTTTCTTATGTTTCTAGACTTTCTAAGGACTATGGAGGAGTGTGAGGCTGATAACTCGATATTGACGAGGTTCAAACAAGGCCGTATGGCGTAGAATGTACCTAAATGTACCTTGTACCTGTATGGTGTAGATTTGCAGCATTATCTTCTTACTACGTACAGTAGGAAGGAACACCAATTAGAAATGAAAAGTTCCTTTATCCCGGTAGTAAGATCATCATGGGTAGTACATATTTTCGTTAGTCCTTTATTATTAGTTCTAAACTTGTGCTCTGTTTTCATGATCTGCCCATCGTGTCCTCTCTCAAACCTACATATATTAATTATTTTTACCTTCCTTGGCACAGTTCAACACGGTTTCTGTAGTTTTCTCTTTGCTTTTGTGTACAATCATGTCTATCAACAGTCCCTATTTTAATTGTACACGTAATAAATATACAATCTCAGATCCTCAATATTGATCAGAATCTCACCAGATCCTCGATCCAGTTCAATCACCAATCGGACACGTGAGCCATGACGTCACAATAGCGGACACAGTAATGACGTCACTAGATCCGATGCCCAATACGTCACCAATTTGTCAACCTGTCACGGGGCAGAGAGCACGGTGTAGCTGTCACGGTGATAAATCGATCTGACGGGAGTGACTCTGACCTTGACTGGTGTGGAATGTAGCATCGTGTGGTGTCGCTTTGAGCCCAAAATATTTCGCTGGGAAATTTTTGATGGTGAGCCTTGGGCTACTGGGTTACATGGTTTCCCTTTGGTGTCGCGTTGAGCCCAACTTATTTAGCTGGGAATTTTTTGATGGAGACTTGGAGAGCCTTGGGTTACTGGGTTATACGGTTTGCTCAGTTCATACTTCGGAGTGAATGGTAACATGTCTTTCGCTGTTGTTAATGTTTAGCTAAATTGCTTTTAGGGATGTGCTATCCTTTTGTAGTAAATGACAAAATTGACCGTCATATAACTGGAATGAATGCCATCACATTACGGGAACTTTAAATACCTCGATACAGAATTTTGTGCTCTCCGGGTTTCATCGTTTTACAGATGCGATGTAATGATGGGTCGGTTTCGCATTTACATTAGCAGGAAATTTTATAAATGTCATCAGTTCTGATAATCTGTTCGTAGTTTGTTCGTAGAAACCACGAAATCATGGGTAGAGTGGGGTTGATGATTTCACATATTTTTCTCCCAGAAGTTAAGCAAGAAAGTAATCATTATAACAATATAACATTGTTATAGAATAATATCAAGTAATTATTTCGATAACATAAGAAGACTAATGCAGTGCATATGACGCCCGGACACAATAGCAGTGACATCGGAGACTTGGCAAAATACTTGAGACTCTAAGGTCGTTCATCTTATTGTTTCACATTTTTTCGAGTAAATTTATTTCTAATTGAAAACACTATATGCACTCCGTACAACAATTTAATGGGTGTCATTACATGTAATTTCATTTGATTGTTACTTAATTACAGCAGATCATAGGAGAAATAGCTGGCGTTTTTTCCTCGTTGAGAAAAATCTATCGATACTTGGTTTGGTTTGCAATTTTCATCATTTTTTTTCTCCAATTTTCACTGTTATGTTACTTATCTCATAGGTAGTACTCCTTGTTAATTGTTACATAGTAAACATTGTTAATTGTTACCGGTGTGAACGACCTTGTATTCCAGTGTTAAAACTCCTTCTTAGAGGGGGGGGGGACATTGTTGCTTGAGTAATGGCAAAATCTAATCCATGTAAAGTGTACTTACACAGTTTTCCTTTTTTTGTCATTTCTTTTTTCATCTTCTCTAAAATGTCTTCGTCATCTCAAGCTATTCTTTGAACTTCTCATTTCGTTGACTTCAAAATGTAACTTATCAAAATCAAGCTATTAGGCATTGTTGCCAGAGTAATGCCAAAATCTAATCCATGTAAAGTGTACATACACAGTTTTCCTTTTTTTGTCATTTCTTTTTTCATCTTCTCTAAAATGTCTTTATCATCTCAATCTCAAGCTATTCTTTGAACTTCTCATTTCGTTGACTTCAAAATGTAACTTATCAAAATCCAAGCTATTACCAGTCTGTGTAAGTGCCTTCGGCAAAGGACCTTAATGACACCATTGACAACCCTGGTGCTAAAACGTGCGTCTCCAGATGCACTATTATTGAGTATTGATCGTTCCTTCATCAGCTTCATGGTCTTATCTTCCTCCGTAACACAAAAGCATCAGGCAGAACTTTTTACCTCATTAGTGAACAGCGCTTTCTCCATTCAAAACTCCCAAGCTCTCTGATGGTTATAGAGATCAGGCAGAACTTTTTACCTCATTAGTGAACAGCGCTTTCTCCATTCAAAACTCCCAAGCTCTCTGATGGTTATAGAGTTTTTTTTTTCAATGGAAAATAAATGGAAATGCATTTCCTTATCACCAGACTCCCATCGCTTCCTCGTGCAGACAATCAATCACTTCCAGCTCTGACATGGCGTTGCGTCACCTCCACCCCTCCACTTTCTCGTCCCCCGCCCCCTCCATCGTGTCACGTGTTGGTAAAGTTTGGAGAAACTAAATTTGTACGCTGCCGGTACTATGTCATTGCCTTGTACTACACCGGGATCACGTGGTTGTAGTAAAAACGGCAGAGCTGTAGGGTCGGTCTTACGAACATAGACTAGTAAAACTTGAGAGCTTTCAGGCTCGGCTTTACCCAACAGCATTTTGCTACAGAAGGAGAAACTAAATTTGTACGCTGCCGGTACTATGTCATTGCCTTGTACTACACCGGGATCACGTGGTTGTAGTAAAAACGGCAGAGCTTTAGGGTCGGTCTTACCAACATAGACTAGTAAAACTTGAGAGCTTAAGGCTCGGCTTTACCCAACAGCATTTTGCTACAGACCTGGTAAAACTTGAGAACTTTACACTCGGCGTTACCTGACAGAGTAAAGGTTGAGTCTAGACCAAGGGATTCGAACTTCGATGAGTGTAGGAGACGTATGAAAGTCGACCTTTACTTCGAGGGCCTTAGAGAGGAGGGAGTTATTTGGGACGAATATGACATTATTTATCTATTGAAAAGGTAAATCTCAGGAATCTCCAGGGACCGCTCTAAAAGTACTTGGGACTCTTGTGAGCCGTCATTCGTCAGTTAGAAATCCCTCTTGTAGACTCTAGACTATTCTAGAGTACTCTGGAGTATTAAGCTTAATAATTTTGCTGAGTTCTGATATCTTCTATGATTGTAAATTTTTATAGTTCACACAAGTGGGTATCGTCAGGGTTTCTATGTTGGTCACTTCTGACTTCTGACACCTTCCATATAGTTCACAGTGGAGAAGACTCAGATAGCCCTGAACTTGAACAAATGAGTCCCATTGGTCACGCAGATCAACAACCTACGTACAATATACGTGTAGTAAATATCCCAGTGGTGGAAGTTCAGGGGGGGATCCTGTCCCCCTGGAACTAGCAGATACCAAAGAGATTCTGATGATAACAAGCAGAATAAAAGAAAAATCTTATAAAAAGTAGAAAGAAAGGGGATTGAAAAGAATATCTTCTAAAGCCATTGGAGAGATGGAACTATTAACAACAGTCGAGCAATCGTCTAAAATAGCACTATACGTAACTATGCATAGGAATTGATTTAAAAAAGTGAAAAATCAAACATGACTAAAAATTTGTGAAAGATATGAGGAACAAATGAGTCCCATTGGTCACGCAGATCAACAACCTACGTACAATATACGTGTAGTAAATATCCCAGTGGTGGAAGTTCAGAGGGGGATCCTGTCCCCCTGGAACTAGCAGATACCAAAGAGATTATGATGTTAACAAGCAGAATAAAAGAAAAATCTTATAAAAAGTAGAAAGAAAGGGAATAGAAAAGAATATCTTCTAATGCCATTGGAGAGATGGAACTATTAACAACAGTCGAGCAATTGTCTAAAATAGCACTATACGTAACTATGCATAGGTATTGATTTAAAAAAGTGAAAAATCAAACATGACTAAAAATTTGTAAAAGATAACAAATACACACAGCGCAACACAAGCAAACACACACAAGCTGAAAACTCGCGGTTCGACTGTCATGAATTTTCAGTAAGACCGGCGAAAATAATCGTTTTCGCCGGTCTTACTGAAAATTCATGAACACATGAAAGCCAGCTACATGCTACATATAACTTGGCCTGGCGCACTGCCGTGCGCCTAGATTTGATACAAAATGCCCAATATCATCCTAGACTCCTAGAGCGTAGAATACAAGTACAGGCCTCCTTGGCCTAGCACATAGGGGGTCTTTGGTTCGATTTCCGGCAAGGTGGAAATTTCTTGACGTGATAGGTTGATATAGGCTCCAGAATTTATCAGGAAGTCTGCATTGGGAAAGACAGGATTTACATAGACGCATCCTCACCGTCATCATGAGGGAGGGATCTACATAGGGCTTTGCATTCTCATTATGTCTTGAAATGCATCCTCCCTAATGTCATTGGGAGGCTTTGCAATTCTCATTAATGCTGTCTTGGGAATGATAGGTAGGAATCTATTAGGAGTAGAGGAAGTTTGAGGGTGGGTTGGATGGTGCATTGGGGGTGTAGATATAGGAGGGAGGGTAACTTTAGTATAGACACGGAAAAGGGAGGGAGATGGGAATAAAAGAGGAAGATTGTGGAGGATAGATTGGGAGGGGGGTGGTAGCTATAGGTCCTCTAGCCCGATATGGGAGGGGAAAGGGTAGGATCATTCATGGGGGGTATGTGATGGCTTTAGGAGGATTGGGTAGTGCATGGGGGTGGTAGCGTTAGGAGGGATCCTTTAGTATAGAGATGGAGAAGGGAGGGAGGTGAAATGATAGAGGAAGATAGGGATAGTGCATTGGAGGGAGGTAGGCTATAGGAAGATAGGGGAGGTTGCATTAGTATAGGGGGGGGAGGGAGGTTAGTCTCCTGCCTGGTTGGACATGGGACATTGGAAGAATAACTCATTTGCCAACGCACTCAGCCGTGAAAGCAAAATGCTTTTGCCAACTCCCCTGTCTCAAGAATAACTCATTTGCCAACGCACTCAGCCGTGAAAGCAAAATGCTTTTGCCAACTCCCCTGTCTCTCTCTCTCTCTCTCTCTCTCTTTCTCTCGCTCCCCACCTCTCTCTTCTCCCATCTTCAAATGTCTCTCCCCCCCCCTTTCTCTTCCTCTCTCTACCTCTTTCTCTTGTTCTCCACTCTTCTTTTCTCTCAATTTGTGATCAATCCAGCAGTCTCCACACTTCTCTCTCTTCCTTCCTCTCCTTTTCCCTCTCTCTCTTTCTCTCTCTCTCTAGCTTTCTTCCTATACTTGTCTTGGTCTCCTATCTCTTTTCACCGATGAAAGAGAAAGAGAGAGAGAGAGAAAGAACACTAATGGAATCTGTGTTGGTACAGTCACATGAAAATAATAAATACCAGTTTCATGTAACACTTTGACATCTGGCAACAAAGGCACACTAATGGAATCTGTGTTGGTACAGTCACATGAAAATAATAAATACCAGTTTCATGTAACACTTTGACATCTGGCAACAAAGGCAAATGTTAAATTAATTAGAGCTCTTCATTTGTACTTGTGTAAGTTTACATGATTTATGTTCTCGTAAAGATTTACCTGTGTTAACCTCGATTATGACAATTGAGAGTAGCAGCATCTTCTTGGTGTTTGTTCAATATTTGAGTCACTTTTGAAGATTCTGTGAAACAACTTTTGTACCTATCTAATATTGGAAGACCTCTTGTCTCTGTTCTGTTAGTTGTAGAAATTCTGTTAGTCAGCACCAAGAAGTAAAATCGTGTCAAATATTCGATAAGCTTGATCTTATTCTCTTTTTCGGGCATTGAATTTAATTATTCGCCCATCATCCCGTTTTGCTAAAAAAAAAATACACCTAATGTTACCTATTTATGACTTGCGGTTGAACTCCTAATTTTGAAAATTTGCACAAAAAAACCAAGAAGAACATGATAATAATTGCATGCACAGTTGAGTTCCAAATTCATTGCTTATGTGTCAACGCGAACTGTGTCTCTGTTAATAGTGCGTTGTAATTGTCATAATATTCCTCATGAATGTTATTTATAGCTCTGTTGCTTCTTACACATTCATTAACTTTGATATTTATGCTTTCTAATAACGTTGAGAATCAAGTTGTCAATGTCTTCTGTGAGCGTGCAAGTGTGAACATGAATGTTATTTATAGCTCTGTTGCTTCTTACACATTCATTAACTTTGATATTTATGCTTTCTAATAACGTTGAGAATCAAGTTGTTAGTGTCTTCTGTGAGCGTGCAAGTGTGATCACTCTTTGTGTTCGGTGCTGGTTCAATAATATTGACGTCTGTGAAGATGACCGCCTGTCCAACTTTAGATACTCTGCGTGTTCTGTGCAGTTTCTAGAGAAGCTTTTGTTATATGAACAAAGAAAGCGTGATGCGTTTTAAATGTCCCAAGGAGCGACAAGGAGTCAGTTTACCAAAAAAAAAAGAGATCACCCAATTTTTGTTACATTTTCCCAATAGATCACCCAATTTTTGTTACATTATACATATCTTAATCTAATCTCAATATTTCTAGTAAAATCTATGCACTGACTTGTCAGACTTGAAATCAAAACATCCCCTGCAAAGCGCATTGAATTGTATTGAGCAACTCCCCACTGTGCGCTATTCTATCAAGTATTATATTGAACGGATCATTTCCAGCTAATTAAATCAAACAGCGCGCTCTACTTAGACTAGGTATTGTTATTTGACTGTCTGTTTACATTAGTCAGGTTCTCATGTGGGTGGTCAAGATACCTGTTGTCCCCTTGAGATAATCTATTAATCTCGCCTCGTAATATTTCTTGTAATCTCCGGATTAGAACTTGGAACTTGCTCACAATGTCTTCTGTCGCCTTCTCTTGGGTTTTTTATTTATTGTCTGCAAAAGAGTTGAAAGTTGAGAATATTTCTTGGAATGATCAGCATTTCAGTGTTTTCTTCGGGTATCGGATTACTTTCTTTATTTCTTGACAGCGTTGGCAATTTATCTAACCTTTACGCTTGTGAGTTCATTGACTGGTTCGGACGAAGATGTCTTTTGAGTTCCTCTTGAGAATATCTTGGCATTCTTATCTCATTATTGATAAAAGTTATGAGTTTGTTTGTATGCGGATTTCTGAGGTTTTGTAGATCCAAGGGATACGTCCACCACCAGGTAGGGATTACCGGACGAAGATGTCTTTTGAGTTCCTCTTGAGAATATCTTGGCATTCTTATCTCATTATTGATAAAAGTTATGAGTTTGTTTGTATGCCGATTTCTGAGGTTTTTGTAGATCCAAGGGATACGTCCACCACCAGGTAGCGATTAGTTGAGTTCCTCTTGAGAATATCTTGGCATTCTTATCTCATTATTGATAAAAGTTATGAGTTTGTTTGTATGCGGATTTCTGAGGTTTTTGTAGATCCAAGGGATACGTCCACCACCAGGTAGGGATTACTAACTAGTTTTGCATTTCATTGTCAAGGGCTATTTTGTGTAATAGCTCAATTTTGTGAATTTCCTGATTCTTTGTTCTTCCTCTTATAGGACACTTATGGGGTCAATTCTTTAGAACCAGTTTGTTTTTTCTTCTGATTTACTTTGAGATTAGTTTTGTCGCCAAATTTCTTTTTGTTCTTTTTCATACTTCTTGTTTTCTTCATTATACGAATGCTAAATATTCATGATTTTCCTCATTTGCAATAGAGGGAAGTATCGTTTTGTTATTCATACAATGTTTCCATTGGTCACCAAATATGTTTATACCTACTTGTTTCCTATGTCTTTCGAATCTTGGACTTACTATTAGTCCATCATTATTAATATTAATTGCTTTTAAAGAGGTGAATAACCTCGCATGGAATAATAAAAATTTTCTTCATTATACGAATGCTAAATATTCATGATTTTCCTCATTTGCAATAGAGGGAAGTATCGTTTTGTTATTCATACAATGTTTCTTCCTACTTGTTTTCTAGGTCTTTCGAATCTTGGACTTACTATTAGTCCATCATTATTAATATTAATTGCATTTAAAGAGGTGAATAACCTCGCATTGAATAATAAAAACGGTTTCTTTTTCTTGAAAATTCTGCTTTGGGATTCAAAGGGGAATTTTTCCAACGCAAAGACATACTCTAGAGGCGATGAAATTACTTATATCCGGGAAAAATATCAAAGGGGAATTTTTCCAACGCAAAGACATACTCTAGAGGCGATGAAATTACTTATATCCGGGAAAAATATCATTGATATTATTATCACAACTCTAAGAAGGTTAACACAAAACATGGCATAACCTACTGGAACATAACAAATGGGAAAAATATCATTGATATTATTATCCCAACTCTAAGAAGGTTAACACAAAACATGGCATAACCTACTGGAACATAACAAATAACGGGAAAAATATCATTGATATTATTATCCCAACTCTAAGAAGGTTAACACAAAACATGGCATAACCTACTGGAACATAACAAATAACAATACAACACCCAATCCCCAATGTAACACATAGCAGTGTTACTGGATATGAAATACAATGCATTTGAATATTTAGGATTTAGGTAATGTAATAAACAAACATATGCGCCCAAATAATTTTATATTGAATTAGGAGGGAGAGAAAAGAGATGCATTTGAATATTTAGGATTTAGGTAATGTAATAAACAAACATATGCGCCCAAATAATTTTATATTGAATTAGGAGGGAGAGAAATATTTAGGATTTAGGTAATGTAATAAACAAACATATGCGCCCAAATAATTTTATATTGAATTAGGAGGGAGAGAAAAGAGAAAAAAAATGTAAAATGTAAGCGAAGTAACGGGGAATAAAATAAACTACTGTAATAATAATGATGATATGTACACGCGTATGTTCGGTACTTTGGTGTTAAAATGTGTCACATAACTTTGTATTACATTGTTATTCTCTACCCATAACTTTTTCAACTTTAACCATCGGTTCGTCACAAGTTGTAACTTTTTTCTGAACTTGTTTTCTTTTTTTTTTCTTCTTCTCTTTATGGTGTACATTATTGACCATTATTGTTTTTACATGCATTTTAACATTGTTGTTTTGTCTTCTTACCTACAAACATACTTTTATATTTCTTTTGTACTTGTGCGGTGAACTTTTTTTTAGCTTTGAATTTATGCTTTGATATTTTTCTTTATCGTTCTTTTCTTCTTGTATATGATTTTTTCTACCTCTCTCTGTTCATATCATTTGAAAAATATTAATCAGTACCAAGACATGAATAGTGGTTTTAAGTCTAGAATATCTTCATTAGGAAGTACGCTGAACGCTGTTAGTAAATTAATAGTGCCTGTTGATTGGAAGATATGACATTAGAATCGCGTCTAATGTTCATTGCACTCACATTGACTGCTGGCTGAGGTAAAATTATGTTCTTCTCAGTCCAGGAAGATTTCAAGCTACATACCTCTGTATCTTGACTGGAGTCTAATGAAGCTATTATCGTACAAATGATGCAATGGCATCCCGAACTAATAGTCTAGTCTTGTGTATTAGATGTTGGTGTTAATCCGACGTGTTGCTGGTTCAAATTCTAAATTCACTAACTTTTTTATTGAATCCAGGTTGAATTCCTAACAAACACCAAAATAACCCAAGGTCTAATTTCCTGGAGTTGAGAGTTTTCCAGTCAGTCCAGGAAGATTTCAAGCTACATACCTCTGTATCTTGACTGGAGTCTAATGAAGCTATTATCGTACAAATGATGCAATGGCATCCTGAACTAATAGTCTAGTCTTGTCTATTAGATGTTGGTGTTAATCCGACGTGTTGCTGGTTCAAATTCTAAATTCACTAACTTTTTTTTTATTGAATCCAGGTTAGTTAAATTCCTAAGAAACACCAAAATAACCAAGGTCTAATTTCCTGAAGTTGAGAATTTTCTAGAGAATAAACAACACATCCATCCCTTGCTTCTAGATACGGATATAGACGGGAAAGTTTTCTCCCAAGTTGCGTAAATTGGTGTAAAAGAGGTCTATTGGAAATGGAATAGCGAGGAAGGGTTGGGAGTCTCATTTGCGACATAGGATGACAGTTGAGGGCTGCATGATTGATGACGTTTCGTGATGGGGTCGGGTGAGGGTGTAGATGTAAATGGGTTACAAGTGCATCCAAGTGAAACTTGAGCTTTCATTTTGGATTCCCCCCAAGATTCTTCGCTGCTGATTCACTTCTTGAGAGGCCCCACCACCCAGTCACCCCACAGCAGCTTCGACACTGTTTATTCCTACACACATACACATACACATTATAATCGAATTTCCAAAACAAAGCAAAAGCATTCCACCCACCCCCTCCCCTCCCACATAACTTTCACATTATCCTGTTTGCATATGAGTCATTTACCCTAACCCTCCCCTATACCTCTCCATCCTAAAGCCGTGGGGTGGGGGGATACAAGCTATTATCCGAGAAAGAATAACAAATACACACAGCGCAACACAAGCAAACACACACAAGCTGAAAACTCGCGGTTCGACTGTCATGAATTTTCAGTAAGACCGGCGAAAACGATTATACCAACACATGAAAGCCGGCTACATGCTACATATAACTTGGATGATGCAATTTGATACAAAATGCCCAATATCATCCTAGACTCCTAGAGCGTAGAATACAAATACAGGCTTCCTTGGCCTAGTACATAGGGGTTCTTTGGTTCCATTTCCGGCAAGGTGGAAATTTCTTGACATGATAGGTTGATATAGGCTCATACAAATGGACAATTCAGTTCAATTCATTTCTTTAACTGATAAATAACAGATACACAAAGGTGTTTTTTCGCAGTTGCTATCTGCCTTTTAACACTAGTTAATCTTCAGAGATTGGCATTTATTGTTTTGGTATATGGTGGGCATTATCACTTGTCCATCCTGCAGCATTTCACAATTTCCCAAGAGAGGTTTTCTTCTTCGTCAATTTCTTCCATCTTCACAGGTCTGTTGATTTCATCTGTTTAAATTTGTGCTATTTCGTTTAATTCTTTTCAATTGTGTGTTTCGGACACAAATACATAAAGATTTTGTTACTAAGAATGACAAGTCCTATTAGCACTTTCTCAAATTTAATAATTTCCTTTCATTGTATGATATATGCAACAAAAAAAAAAAAAAAAAAAAAAAAAAAAAAAAAAAACTGTAAAGCTCTCAAGGATTGACCTCCTTGATCTGCTGATTCACTTCTTGAGAGGCCCCACCACCCAGTCACCCCACAGCAGCTTCGACACTGTTTATTCCTACACACACATACACATTATAATCGAATTTCCAAAACAAAGCAAAAGCATTCCACCCACCCCCTCCCCTCCCACATAACTTTCACATTATCCTGTTTGCATATGAGTCATTTACCCTAACCCTCCCCTATACCTCTCCATCCTAAAGCCGTGGGGTGGGGGGATACAAGCTATTATCCGAGAAAGAATAACAAATACACACGACTTGATCTATGTTTGTTCTGTCCCTCCTAAACTTGAAGGCATACTCGTATGTTGGGTAGGATGCCTTTATCTGTCTGCGAGATCTATTTCATTTTGTGCGTTCTTTTGTTTCTCAGCTCATAAAATGGTTACTATCCTCGAAATGTCATTTATTTTCTATGAGCCTCATGATATTACCATATCAAACCATTTGAAATAATAACAAAATTGAGATCATTCGGCGCTAGTTGTCTCACAATATCATTTTCCTGTCTCTTAGTTACAATGAACATCATCATCATCATCCTGCTACTCGTGCTCGTACGTATATTCCCCACATATTTCACTAGAACGCCCGTACGCCCTCCTTCATTCCGCTAATCCAATCCGCTACACGGCACCTGTTACAACGGAAACATTTTCACCATGGATGTATTTGCCATTGCCCCCTTCCCTTCACATTTTAAACTTTTAAAAGATACGCTTACTCGCAGGTTACAACCATCCACCATTACTAGTATTACGCTATTGCAGAAATAGAAACCATTGGGCAGGGTAACCCAAATAGTTTGCTATTTCATCAAATGAATGATTATTTTTCTCTGGGTTTCAACATGGAAAAATTATAGACATAGGTGTGGCAAGCATTGTTACAAAACTTTACCCATATAGTTAGTTAGTTTAGTTACACAATTACCAATGTGAAATCCGTAAAACAAACCATATAATCCAAATATTAAAACTAATATTGTTGTTAATATCGGTGAGTTTCTTTATACTTGCCGTGTCGAGAGGTAAATAAATAACATCCAATATCCAATAGATTGGCTAATTATTGTGGTGAACTTATTTTATTCTCTCTTTTAATGCCTGCAAGGAGTTTTCAATCTCACGATTCTTATTAGCCGTTTTTATACCGACCATTATGAAACATATGAAAATCAAACTCTTTTGCTGCAGAGATTTTGAAATCATTGATGGTTGCGATATGAGCCATAACGCCATATTGTTTCTTGTGGTATTCCAGATTCCTTTTTGCTTACGATTTGAGTCATTTGAAGCAATATGCTGTTTTAGATTCCTTCTTGGTTTTTGTTGTTTTTTTCTTAAGCTGTCTTCGTATTGTTTGTGTGTATATTTTATATTTTCTTTCTTATTTGTGCATATTTTATTCCAAATTTGAGGTTGGAGCTTACTCATCTCCATCTAATAGCCAATAGCTCATCCCCTGCTTTATTCACACCCTGTCGTGTACTGTCTCTGCCAATGGAGTTAGAGCGGTACAAGGTGTAGGAAAAACAAAAACAATACTCGGAGAAATCCCGAACCTGACTGATTTATTGTGTTTTTATTCGACAGAAAGGATTCAAGTCAGAGAAAAGTTTCAATTCCCTTGATGAACAATGGAAGTAACAGCTGAAGATACTCCTAAAACCCATTGCCTCAATTGCAAACAGGGAACGAACTACAACGGCTCATGGAATCATCTGTCGAAGCCGGCGTAATCTGAAAGTAAACAACACTAATGACATGCAAGCCTTGGAACCGATTTAATTGAGAAAACGCGTTCTGGATTCTATAATGAACTTGTTGCTTCAATTCACGCGGAGCGAAGTAACGGGGAATAAAATAAACTACTGTAATAATAATGATGATATGTACACGGGTATGTTCGGTACTTTGGTGTTAAAATGTGTAACATAACTTTGTATTACATCATTTACATTTAGGTACATCACTATTGTTTTTATATGGACAAATCAAAAAGGGATTTAGCTAAAAATGATCATCTGACGACTGTTAAGATCTTATCACTAACATGTCTTCTCTGCCTGAGGCAACACTTTGAGGTTTAAGTTAATCCAAACAGATTAATTGGTTAATCCCAGCGGCGATTGAGCTATAGGAAGACCATTTGTGAGTTCAAATTCTAAATTTTGCCACAACAGTTCATGCAAAAAAGCTCACTTTGAGGCCTATGTGTAGAGGCAAACAGCCCTAAAGTATGGATTGATCTTATACGATTCTTTGCCTCAACAAAGTTTGTAGCCTGTCCCATTCTCTCATTTCTGCAGTACAAAGCCTTTTCCTAATCAAAATTTCCTATTTCCAAAATATGTTTTCTTGTCCACCCTAGGACTGAACAAGGGAAGGCAAAAGTAATTTTATGTAATGAATTTTAAAATGGATCACTATACTGAAATATGCGCGCGAGGGAGGAGGTATGGGGGGGAGCTCTTCGCACCCATTTTCCCTTAAACCCCACAATGTCCCCCCACCCACCCCTACTATCAGTGCCGGCAACACTGTTTCCCCCACCCTACCCTATCTCTTATCACCTTATGACTCAATATCATGACCTGGCATTTTTTTTTTTACAATTTTGTTTTGTCATGATGTTCTCAGTTCATTTTCACAAACAGGTATAGGGACGTATAAAAACAGTCTTCCCCCTTTTTTGGTCGCTTAATTTGTTGTTTTATATGGACGGTTCGCTGTTTACACTTCTCTGCTGGTCTGGCATCGATATTGGCTCGCAACTCATGTGATAGGTGGATATTATATTCGCGTACAGTGTCAGCCATCATTGCCATAATCTTGATCCAAACCGGTTTATTTTGGCCTTTCGCTCTTCCAGCAAGAGCTTGACGGTAATGGCCAGAAAAGTTGTTCCTACAAATGGACAATTCAGTTCAATTCATTTCTTTAACTGATAAATAACAGATACACAAAGGTGTTTTTTCGCAGTTGCTATCTGCCTTCTAGCACTAGTTATTCTTCAGAGATTGGCATTGATTGTTTTGGTATATGGTGGGCATTATCACTTGTCCATCCTGCAGCATTTTACAAATTTCCAAGAGAGGTTTTCTTCTTCGTCAATTTCTATGCAACAATCACACTTTGAAACACCATGTGCACCGAAAGGATCAAGCGAAGAATTTTATTTTAAACTTGCAATGCTAATTATAAGACGATTCTATCAATTGCTTCGGTCTGTTGTGTTATCTCGGGATGTATTTTATTCAAGTTGGTTTCGAAAAGCTCAGCATTGTCAGACCTATAAGGATGTTTTACATATCATATTTATAATTATGGTCATCAAGTCCTGTCCTATTACGCAGGATTATAAGTGTTGTCCTTAATCTCTGTGCTCTTGTTCAGATAGTTAATTTTCATTTTATGTAAATTCCATGTTGAACTCTTCTCAAAGCTTGTTTAAGGTTCATAAGATCAGGACACATTTAGATTTCAAATTCCATGTTGCCCTATATGATGGACACTGGTTTCTTTCGATTCTGATATTTTCGTAATTCCTAGTATGTATAATCAATTTATGACCAGCAAGGAGCACATTATTTAGATGGGTTTTTTACTTTCTATTTTTTTCGCACCCAAGCACGGGGCTAACCGCAATCGGCTCGTTTTGAAATGAAGTTAATATCTCTGTTGAGGCCAGTCACACCTTTCACACTTAACATGCTAATGTGGCTCCATTAATGGGCTCTTGTAGTTCTTTATTTAACGTCTTGCTTTGTTTTAATTAGTTGCGAATGAATTATTCAATAATACACCATAGTACACGATACAAATAATGTTCCACTATTCAACTTTTAATGTTCACTACCTATGATTGCTATGAAAATTGCATGATGGAATTTCTTAGGTATTGCTATAATCTCGTAGGTATCGCATAGAGATTCCTGGTGGTCAAGATTCCTTTTGACCTTTACTGATTCAAGGAGACACGCGTCTTGTAGTTAGAAGGTCTCGAGTTCATCACCCATCGGAGGAACAGAGTTGCCTAAAGGTGCGTCTACACTAGAGAGCACCGAAGTCGATCGATGTCGATGTAGAGTAGGTAATATCAAAGGATTTTGGTGTAGAGGGAAAAAATATTTTGTGTGGACGATATTGACCATTGTGTAAACGCTGCTTAAAGATCTCCAGAGTTCCCTTTTGCAAAGCTCATTTTTTCCAAGTCTCGAGAAAACCTCAAGTCCAACTAAAAAAAAAAAAGTGAAAAGGGAGAAATACTTGGACCCCCTTACTGATTCAAGGAGACACGCGTCTTGTAGTTAGAAGGTCTCGAGTTCATCACCCATCGGAGGAACAGAGTTGCCTAAAGGTGCGTCCACACTAGAGAGCACCAAAGTCGATCGATGTCGATGAACCCATGTAGAGTAGGTAATATCAAAGGATTTTGGTGTAGAGGGAAAAAATATTTTGTGTGGACAATATTGACCATTGTGTAAACGCTGCTTAAAGATCTCCAGAGTTCCCTTTTGCAAAGCTCATTTTTTTCAAAGTCTCGAGAAAACCTCAAGTCCAACTAAAAAAAAAAGTGAAAAGGGAGAAATACTTGGACCCCTGAACCCTTCTGATATGGAAAATTTTATATGCAGACTTTCTGAACCACAAGAAAAATATAAAAACCTTAAATGTCCTCGTTTGAGGGTAGGTGGGGAGGTCATATTGTGAAAACAGAATGGAGTGCAATGTCGTATAGCAGCCTTCTCCTCTGTCCTGTGTCGTAAAGATTGCATCTCAAATCCCAAAAGGCCCCGGCTTTATTGTTATTTATATTTCTTTTCCTCTCTCCCCCCCGTACACGAGTGCCCTTGTGTGGACCTTTTCCGTATTATGATACGTCTTTATGTGCGTTGAATGGTAAAAACAAAGGCCTGCTTGACTTTCCCCACTTTGACGGTCATTTCATAGCTGACTTTTTCTGCTGAACCTTCCAGGCTAGTATTGTCCAAGGTAGTGACAACACTTTTTTCCTCTCCGAAAGCTCCAACCGTTTCTACAATAGCATTGATCACGTTCTCTTTGAGATCAAAAAGTCATCGTATATTCCATTTCATTATTATTGACGTTTGTTGTTAGGTTGGTAGTTACCTGGTTACTAATTCGATCTGACGTTGGTACTCGCCCTAATAACATTTCTCTCATTTCAAGTTGGCGGCTATGTCGAAATGACTTCTCAATGTTGCAAAACATCATAATTATAATTTCTCTGGCAAAAGTTTATAATGAGCGTCAATATGTAAGATCCTGAGGTGTAGCTTGTCAAGTACTTTTGTTGTAAGGACTCTTACCAGGGTGTCGTGCCCTTAGAGCTTGGGTTTTGTTAGCAATAAGGTTTGCCTCTTGAGGGAGGGGTTGTTTAAATTAATACATTCTGTAATGTACTTGTGTGTTTGGAATTTATTAGTGCCTAAAGAAGTCTATAGTTCAAATAATTTTTCCAAAGAAGAAAGAAGCACATTGTGCTCTCAGAGCTCGGGTTTTGAGAGTAAAGGTTTGTCTCTTGAGGGAGGGGTTCTTGTAATTAATACATTCTGTAATAGGTATAGTTAAATGTTTAGAATTTAATAGTGCCTAAAAAAGTCTTTATTTCAAATATGTAATATTTCAAAAGAAGAAAGAAACACAACAAAAAAAGACTCGCGGGAAAGAAAAGTATGTACTTACTTCGAATATAATGCTGTGTTCTGTGTACACCAACGGGGGAAAAAAAAAAAAAAAAAAAAAAAAAAAAAAAAACAAAAACAAAACACACAAGGTTTTGTATGTGTATTTAAATTAAGAAAATACCTACCTATAGCGTAAACAATGGAAACGGATTAGAAAGAGATAAATCTACCGGAGCGAGCGAGAGAGCGATATCAATTTTCAAAATGGAGTAGGGAAACGTGCCTGGGGGTTTGTTTTGTCTTTCTGGAAGATTTTTTCCTTCTCTCTCGCACTCTCTCTTTTCTTCAGGAGTGGCTGGAGAAAAACAAAAACCACACATTGATGGTTGCGATATGAGCCATAACGCCATATTGTTTCTTGTGGTATTCCAGATTCCTTTTTGCTTACGATTTGAGTCATTTGAAGCTATATGCTGTTTTAGATTCCTTCTTGGTTTTTGATGTTTTTTTTTTTAAGCTGTCTTCGTATTGTTTGTGTGCATATTTTATATTTTCTTTCTTATTTGTGCATATTTTATTTCAAAATTTGAGGTTGGAGCTTACTCACTGTCAGTAGCATCTTGATAGTCAATTTCCCCTACTCGGAAATTCCCTGAAGAATCCCAGGGAAAAAACTCAATCCTTTTTTTCCATTTTCTTTCACATATTTTTTTGCATATCACCTCTTCTATCACTTTTATCATAAGGGTGGTGAAGGAGGGGTGATTCCTTTGGGGCCTTTTTTCTTCCTTATTGTATCTCAATTTTCCATTTTCTTCACAAGTTAGACGACCGATAAATCACTAAAATGGGTGATTCCCGTCTCTCCGACCCCCCTAAAACCCAAATTCAATAGAAAACAAAGCAGGAAACCACTTTACCTATCTCTTGCATTATTGTTGAGGAAAGCCTTGTTTGGAGGGAAACCAGATTTATTTTATTTCCTCGTTGACAGATTTGGCTTACACCTCTGGGGCACTCGAGGGCTATAAACCTCGCCATGTCTTCAACTGCTCGTTATTATGTTTTGACAGGTTTTTATTCAGTTTTTTCCACCACTTTTTTCATGCAATGATTATGTATGACTGAATTATCCTAGAGATATGTGAGGAAAGCCTTGTTTGGAGGGAAACCAGATTTATTTTATTTCCTCGTTGACAGATTTGGCTTACACCTCTGGGGCACTCGAGGGCTGTAAACCTCGCCATGTCTTCAACTGCTCGTTATTACGTTTTGACAGGTTTTTATTCAGTTTTTTCCACCACTTTGTTCATGCTATGATTATGTATGACTGAATTATCCTAGAGATATTGGGGTATTGTAAAAGTGTAATAGTTTGTATACTTTTTTGTTGCTATGAATGATTACAAGTTATATGAACCTGGGAGTTGTATATCATAAGTGTAGTTAAACTATGGTATATCGTCTGTCAGGTCGGCTCTAATACTCACGCATAGTCGCATACCGTTTCACATTTCTAGCTCTCTTGTTGTTCATTCATCAAAAGGTTCTACCTAATTAACCACAGCGTGGATAGGCTGGGAACTTCTGGCTCGGTACAGTTCGAAATTCTCCAAAAGTGTAATAGTTTGTATACTTTTTTGTTGCTATGAATGATTACAAGTTATATGAACCTGGGAGTTGTATATCATAAGTATGTACTTGTGTGTTTGGAATTTATTAGTGCCTAAAGAAGTCTATAGTTCAAATAATTTTTCCAAAGAAGAAAGAAGCACAAAAAAAAGAAGAATCGCGGGAAAGGAAAGAACTTACTTCGGATAAGATGAAGTGTTTTGCGTACACCAACTGTGATAACACGGAACCTTTACCAGCGTCTGAAGATGTAAAGATGGTTTCTTCATACATGACTTGGTAAAGTTGCTTGGATACTCATTTGAATAGTTCATAATTAACCGAGAGGTGCAATGTAAATGCTGCCAGAGCTATTTCTATTTTATCGTTCATAAGTTGACTATTTTGATGTGCCGACATCATTGTCATGCAGGAGTATATAGCACTCGTACCGCGGTACATTTCATTGTTGTGTATCGCCTTCACCTTCTCTTGCACTTTTCATCATTCTCTCTATTTCTTTTATAATTTTATATTCAAGGATATCAAATTGCGTATGTATGTTACGTATACGTGTATAGATTTATGACATTAATTTGTACTTGTCACTCTGTAATAGGAGAGGTTTTTATACAATGCCGTACATAGTTATTGGCGATGGCACGCATGGCTCATCGTAAAATCAGAATATCTAAAACGACTGGATTATCATTGAGATCTATTAAGGTCTTACTGATTGGAGACTTTGACCCGCACTGTAGCATCGTGTGTGTCAACACCTCTAAAATTTAGTTGATATCACCTCTAGAAGGATATGCTGGTTGCAGGCTTATTGTTAATTAAATCAGCAAATTAAAACTGATCTAGCAAACTGTACTCCAGGAATAATTCTGCTATTGTAAAAAATAATGCTTACTGGGAGGTCGAAGTCAGTCAAGAGTCAACTTCTTGATGTGAACCTAACTGTAGATTAAGTACTTCTTGTAGTACCTAGTACTGGTCATATCAAATTAGCTTTTCAGCTGGGTCAGATAGTCAGATACAAGAGTTCAAACCAGGTAGAACAGATTTTGCAGCAGCAAGACAGAGATTGTTTATTGCAATAAAGAGTCAACTTCTTGATGTGAACCTAACTGTAGATTAAGTACTTCTTGTAGTACCTAGTACTGGTCATATCAAATTAGCTTTTCAGCAGGGTCAGATAGCCAGATACAAGAGTTCAAACCAGGTACAACAGATTTTGCAGCAGCAAGACAGAGATTGTTTATTGCAATCATTCATCATAACGTTGTTCATCATTTGAATATTGAGGTAGTCTTATGCCAATAACAAACATTTCATTATTTGTGCAAGAACTGTTTTCTGCTAAGAAGTGCATTGGTTAGAATATCTGCATGATTTATCATTTGCAATCAGGTTTAATTTGTCAAGAATTATTTCACTCAATAGTTTATTAATAAGAGTGGAAGTGCACCGAAGTAATAGGCACTTTCTCAGTCATGGATTACATTAGAAGGTACAATTTCCATCACATTACACAAAATGTGTGTTTAATTAATGGAACACATTTGTCAATGTTTGAACGCTAACACTCTTTCTGTCTGATAATTCTTCATTTGTTTGCTTGGTTGCTAAAACACAAGGATGGTTACTATCTTCTACAATACTTCTGTGTCTCGGATTTGCATTCATGTGAATCTGTTGAATTAGCAGCGTGCCGAGTCTATTCCATGTGTTCACATCTGATTAACCTTAGTTCTACTTCCCCATTAAAATAGACCAGGTACCTATATTTTGTTCCCCAAATATGTAGAGTGTAGACTGAGTAATGAGTATAATAACGTGAAATTGGAAACAAACATTGCCTATTTCCTTTAATGAGTAGTTCACTTGTATCGTTCCCTGTTTGCAATTGAGGCAATGGGTTTTAGGAGTATCTTCAGCTGTTACTTCCATTGTTCATCAAGGGAATTGAAACTTTTCCCTGACTTAAATCCTTTCTGTCGAATAAAAACACAATAAATCAGTCAGGTTCGGGATTTCTCCGAGTATTGTTTTTGTTTTTCCTATACCTTGTACCGCTCTAACTCCATTGGCAGAGACAGTACACGACAGGGTGTGAATAAAGCAGGGGATGAGCTATTGGCTATTAGATGGATCTTCTTGGTAGATATTACACTGATTTCAAATGGGCTCATATTAATTGGGTAGGTAAGTTTAAGTTCTTTAACTGTTGAGTCAGCAGACTATATATACATATCTTTTTTTTTTAATGCAAATCGCCCAAATGCCATTCGAAAAAATCTCAATTTTATTTTAGAACTTGTCATTTGAATCAAATTCCGGGCATGGATTTCAATTTACTCGGTATGCCATGTCATAAAGAAGATGAGGAGGGGGAGGGAGAGAGGAGGAGATACTTTGAATTTGAAATGCGTATCTCTTTTCTCTCTCTTTGAAATGATATTAATTAACCCAAACTTGCTACTTACTAAGCTCACAGTTCTTAAGCCCATACAATACAATGGCACAGCCTAACCAAGTACGAGCACCTGGGACCCCAAACGCTCTTCAAAATTCAAAATGTCTTCCTGTTCAGATTCCCTCTCTCTTTCTCTCCCCTTTCTCCTCGTCTCTATCTCTCTTCCTCCTCTTTCTCCTTTTCGTGATGGGGTCGGGTGAGGGTGTAGATGTAAATGGGTTACAAGTGCATCCAAGTGAAACTTGAGCTTTCATTTTGGATTCCCCCCAAGATTCTTCGGGTTTGAAAGTTCGGGGACGGGATCTCAATTTCCATTACATTTCCTGAGTATAAGGAACATCCCATCTCTTGTGTGTAAGCCTAGCTGGGAATGTTGTACAATATTTCACGTTTCCTATGACGATGACGGGAATATTTCATGTATAAGTTTGTACATAGCTACCCAGCCTTTATTCTTTCTTATCTATTCAAATTTTTTAATCTAAAAGTCAACAACCATTGCTGCAGTCTTTTTTTGCCGTGGCTTATTTTATTTCTTCCCTCACAACTCTCGTCTCTCGTTCCCTGAAGACTATTTTTAGCACAAGACCCATGTTGTTTTATGTTCTAGTTGAGCATGACTTGATCTATGTTTGTTCTGTCCCTCCTAAACTTGAAGGCATACTCGTATGTTGGGTAGGATGCCTTTATCTGTCTGCGAGATCTAGTTCATTTTGTTCATTCTTTTGTTTCTCAGCTCATAAAATGGTTACTATCCTCGAAATATCATTTATTTTCTATGAGCCTCATGATATTACCATATCAAACCATTTGAAATACTAACAAAATTGAGATCATTCGGCGCTAGTTGTCTCACAATATCATTTTTCTGTCTCTTAGCTCTTAGTTACAATAAACATCATCATCATCCTGTTCCTCGTGCTCGTACATATATTCCCCTTGTTTTTTTTTTTTTTTTTTTTTTTTTTTTTTGTCTTTCCTATCTCTCTCCCTCTCCCTCCATCTCTGGTCTTCTCTTCCTTGTTGTCTCCTTAGAGTCCTAGTGCGTGGTCTTCTTTTAGTTTTCCTTCCATCATAATTTTCTCTTATCTCGACGCTGACGCTGTTATCTATCTCGACGCTGTTATCGCGCGACGTCGTGTCCTGAAGACTCTGTGATGGGGTTTCTTGTTTCACAGGGAGTCGTCGAGTTAGAAGACTATTTCCATGGGTGAAGGGGGGATTTCTTGTAAACAAAAAATTTAAAGTAAAAAACCATGTAAAAATTGACGGTAGGATATGTATTTTTGGGCTGTGATTTTTCTCCTAAAAATGTAATTTGGGTATTTTCATTCATACTTCCCCATAACTTGGTTTTATGAAACCTTCCTGCCTACACCACCTCGGAACTGGGTGAGGACTTATTTTTCCTCAGCTTCGTGAGGACAATGGAGTAGCTACTTTAATCAAGTCGCGTCGCGCGACGTCGTGTCCTGAAGACTCTGTGATGGGGTTTCTTGTTTCACAGGGAGTCGTCGAGTTAGAAGACTATTTCCATGGGTGAGGGGGGGGATTTCTTGTAAACAAAAAAGTTAAAGTAAAAAACCATGTAAAAATTGACGGTAGGATATGTATTTTTGGACTGTGATTTTTCTCCTAAAATTGTAATTTGGGTATTTTCATTCATACTTTCCCATATCTTGGTTTTATGAAACCTTCCTGCCTACACCACCTTGGAACTGGGTGAGGACTCATTTTTCCTCAGCTTTGTGAGGACAATCAAGTCGCAACCAGTGGAAATTGATTGCAAAGGAGGCACTTAGTAATGCTGTGATGTCCACAAAAGTTGTGAAAAAACTCTGGTTTACCATAAAGAATTCATGATTTGATATGAACTTTGTGACGTGGAAATTGATTGCAAAGGAGGCACTTAGTAATGCTGTGATGTCCACAAAAGTTGTGAAAAAACTCTGGTTTACCATAAAGAATTCAAGATTTTATAAGAACTTTGTGAAGTTCCTTAACCAGCTAATCATGCCCAGTGTGTTATTAATATTGTACCCTGTTTGTGTTTCTGTTGGCAGGCGATGCTAGTAATGCCAGTATAGGTAGTGGCGAAGGGACGGGGGAAGAAGACGACGACAATAGCGGGAAGAAGAACCAGAAGAAGCGCGGCATCTTTCCCAAGGTGGCAACCAATATCCTAAGAGCGTGGCTGTTTCAACATCTAACGGTAAGTCAAATCATTCTTCCTTTCATTCCTTAAAAAAGGAACAGCAATCATTATTCCTATTTATTAATTTTCATTATTTCTCTAAGTTAGAAACTGGTGGTGGCAAAATACAATTAAAGACCTCAGAGGAAATAAAATGCATCTACCATTTAACCTACATAATATCCTAAGAGCGTGGCTGTTTCAACATCTAACGGTAAGTCAAATCATTCTTCCTTTCATTCCTTAAAAAAGGAACAGCAATCATTTTTCCTATTTATTAATTTTCATTATTTCTCCAAGTTAGAAACTGGTGGTGGCAAAATACAATTAAAGACCTCAGAGGAAATAAAATGCATCTACCATTTAACCTACATAGTGAAAATGGTGAAGAGTTAGTGGGAATGAAAAGGAAAAAAAAAAAAAACAAAAAAACACACGAGGTTTTGTATGTGTATTTAAATTAAGAAAATACCTACCTATAGCGTAAACAATGGAAACGGATTAGAAAGAGATAAATCTACCGGAGCGAGCGAGAGAGCGATATCAATTTTCAAAATGGAGTAGGGAAACGTGCCTGGGGGTTTGTTTTGTCTTTCTGGAAGATTTTTTCCTTCTCTCTCGCACTCTCTCTTTTCTTCAGGAGTGGCTGGAGAAAGGGGTGCAAACAATTTATTCTAAAGGAAATTTGCAAGAAAAACAAAAACCACACGGACAGAATGTTTGAGCAATTTCTACAAAAGCCGCCGCTCAATCGCTTTGTGTTTCTCGAAAGCTAAAATTAAAGAGAAAGTTCTGAATGGGAAAACAGAGAGACGAAAGAGAATGAAAATAAAGAAAAACAAAAGAGAGAATGGAGGAAATAAAGAAACGAGAGAGAGAGAGACGAGGAGAAAGGGATGAGAGAGATATGGTAAGAAAGGGGAGAGAAAGTTGGACCCCCGAACCCTTCTGATATGGAAAATTTTATATGCAGACTTTCTGAACCACAAGAAAAATATAAAAACCTTAAATGTCCTCGTTTGAGGGTAGGTGGGGAGGTCATATTGTGAAAACAGAATGGAGTGCAATGTCGTATAGCAGCCTTCTCCTCTGTCCTGTGTCGTAAAGATTGCATCTCAAATCCCAAAAGGCCCCGGCTTTATTGTTATTTATATTTCTTTTCCTCGCCTTCTCCTCTGTCCTGTGTCGTAAAGATTGCATCTCAAATCCCAAAAGGCCCCGGCTTTATTGTTATTTATATTTCTTTTCCTCTCCCAGTTGATATGACCAGTACTAGGTACTACAAGAAGTACTTAATCTACAGTTAGGTTCACATCAAGAAGTTGACTCTTGACTGACTTCGACCCCCCAGTAAGCATTGTTTTTTCTTTTCGTGATGGGGTCGGGTGAGGGTGTAGATGTAAATGGGTTACAAGTGCATCCAAGTGAAACTTGAGCTTTCATTTTGGATTTATTTTTTACAATAGCAGAATTATTCCTGGAGTACAGTTTGCTAGATCAGTTTTAATTTGCTGATTTAATTAACAATAAGCCTGCAACCAGCATATCCCATACAATTAATAAAAATCATGGCAGCAGCAAGGAAGCAATTCAATTGTTAGCATTAACTTGAAGCCTTGGACTTAATTTGTGCAATTAAAACAATAAGGAAACAACAAGCCTTGTTCTATCCGCCTAGATCAACATTACATACACCAACAGAATGAACACAAATAACTCAACCACATAAACACATACATCATGCTTATTATAATATTTTAAATTGTAGAATAAAATGTATTGATCACGTAATTATTGAACTTGGAAAGGACATTCTAGTGACGCCACTGTGCAAGTCTTGTTTAAACATGCTGATCTTACAAGAAAGACAAATAACTCAACCACATAAACACATACATCATGCTTATTATAATATTTTAAATTGTAGAATAAAATGTATTGATCACGTAATTATTGGACTTGGAAAGGACATTCTTGCTTGAAGTGCTAGTGACGCCACTGTGCAAGTCTTGTTTAAACATGCTGATCTTACAAGAAAGAAAGCGATTGAACCATTTGTCTGATGAACATCGTATGCAAAGGTTGAACCGCCACTTCCAAATCCATTTCTTTAACTTTGTCAAAAAAATATGATTATCCATCATTCTCCGTTACAATAACCATTTTAACTTTATCACTTCCTAATTCTTCCGTCACAAGGGTTTGTCATATAGTTCAACCAGTGGTATCATATCTTGACCATCTTGTCGTAGGGTTTTGGTTGTTCCATCTCAATTCGGTTCGCTGTTTACACTTCTCTGCTGGTCTGGCATCGATATTGGCTCGCAACTCATGTGATAGGTGGATATTATATTCGCGTACAGTGTCAGCCATCATTGCCATAATCTTGATCCAAACCGGTTTATTTTGGCCTTTCGCTCTTCCAGCAAGAGCTTGACGGTAATGGCCAGAAAAGTTGTTCCTACAAATGGACAATTCAGTTCAATTCATTTCTTTAACTGATAAATAACAGATACACAAAGGTGTTTTTTCGCAGTTGCTATCTGCCTTCTAGCACTAGTTATTCTTCAGAGATTGGCATTGATTGTTTTGGTATATGGTGGGCATTATCACTTGTCCATCCTGCAGCATTTTACAAATTTCCAAGAGAGGTTTTCTTCTTCGTCAATTTCTATGCAACAATCACACTTTGAAACACCATGTGCACCGAAAGGATCAAGCGAAGAATTTTATTTTAAACTTGCAATGCTAATTATAAGACGATTCTATCAATTGCTTCGGTCTGTTGTGTTATCTCGGGATGTATTTTATTCAAGTTGGTTTCGAAAAGCTCAGCATTGTCAGACCTATAAGGATGTTTTACACATCATATTTATAATTATGGTCATCAAAACATATTTCACTAGAACGCCCGTACGCCCTCCTTCATTCCGCTAATCCAATCCGCTACACGGCACCTGTTACAACGGAAACATTTTCACCATGGATGTATTTGCCATTGCCCCCTTCCCTTCACATTTTAAACTTTTAAAAGATACGCTTACTCGCAGGTTACAACCATCCACCATTATTGTGTTTTAATAACTTTTAGACACAAATGGTGCCGGTGTTCGTGATCTTTCCTACCTTTCAGGACCTTCTTTTTTTGAACGCGAGGGGAAATGTAGTGCCTTGTGCTGAAAATAAATGGGAAAGGCTTGACAAAAATACATAGGCTTCTGGAAAAGAGTCAACACACAATAAAATGATATGCAGATATTTTATAATAATGATCACAGTGAACGCCTTATTTTGATTAGATTTCGGTGAAGCGAACATTTCAATCTATTAAAGCTCGTAGATTAACTTGAACGTTCAAAGGTTAGATTAGTACCAAGATGAACACTATAGGAAATTTACATAAAGAAATTATCACCAAGAAACTAATTGGTACAAATCATGGGCTTCAGATCCTCGTGAGTTACCTTGAGATTCTTGGAGTGTTCAGAGCAACGTGACAATTTGTTTGGTGAGAAGAAAGATTCAATCCAAAGATAAAAGGTGCAGAGCGTAGACCGAATGGAACTCTCCGTAGTCTGCAAAGTCATGTACCTTATGAGAGAATCTTTCCACAGAACTGGTAACAATGTTAGCTAAGTTCTCAATGATGGATGTTGTATTGTTCTGGGTGCCTGGGTGAATTATTCTTTTGATTTAGTGTTTACGAATGTGAGATATAATGGTGTTGGAGGTGAAATGACTGGAGAAATAGTGTTCCTGGATTATTACAGGATTCTGATCTGTTCTTCATTTGACAACTATGGTATATCGTCTGTCAGGTCGGCTCTAATACTCACGCATAGTCGCATACCGTTTCACATTTCTAGCTCTCTTGTTGTTCATTCATCAAAAGGTTCTACCTAATTAACCACAGCGTGGATAGGCTGGGAACTTCTGGCTCGGTACAGTTCGAAATTCTCCATTTCTCTCTCGGCAGTTTCAGGTTGATTCTAATGCATTCAATTGATCGTTAACTCTTCCTCTAGTTCTCTACCTGATCCTGATGTGACAAATATAGAAATGATCGGCGACAATTGTATGCCATCAAAGCGCTCATTATTTTCTAATAAAAAGAATATCTGAACTCCGGTATCTAGCGCAGTGGTTTCCAAACAATTGTCGGATTTGTTTCAACTCCGGAATCTTTAAAAGTAACAACTACATATTCATATCGCTTACGGGACATTTGGAATTGAAACTTTTCTTTTCATGGAACTTATTGGTATACGACAATAATGTTTATTAACAAGTTCCTACTAGCCCAATCCAATCTCATAGTAGCTTAGCATGATCAATTAGCCGCGCTTTTTCCGCCTTATCTACCCCAATCATATTTCAGGGAATCTTAAGCATCTCTTTTTGAGAACCTCTTAAACCAGAGAGAACCTCTGTTCATAGCTGACTTTTTCTGCTGAACCTTCCAGGCTAGTATTGTCCAAGGTAGTGACAACACTTTTTTCCTCTCCGAAAGCTCCAACCATTTCTACAATAGCATTGATCACGTTCTCTTTGAGATCAAAACGTCATCGTATATTCCATTTCATTATTATTGACGTTTGTTGTTAGGTTGGTAGTTACCTGGTTACTAATTCGATCTGACGTTGGTACTCGCCCAGAACCTCTAGGGATAGCGCTGTTGATTAACAATTCCCATTTGAATTCAGTTTCGTCTTCCTGTTTGTACAATAGCCCGGAGTGTATTCCATCTCTCTGTTTCTAAACCAAATGCTAGATAGGGAACTAGACTTGTGCTAGCTTCGGCCAGGGCTGGGCATTAGTTTTTGGATCCTGGTAAATACCTATCGCTCGATAAATAATCTCTATAATTGATTTTCTTCAAAAAATGTTGTCTTCCATTTGAATATGAATATCAGAATGTTTGGACAAAAAACTTGGAGTTCTAATGGAGTCTTCAGTATGAATGTCAACACGTGCTAAATTACGGATGAATTTCTTGGTGAAAAAACGTCAAGGTCAGGAGCTTTTTTCTGAACGTGTTGTATCTTATTGTCATTTTCTTTTGAAATTTGGCTGCCAATACAACTTTCGTCTACTGTGTCATCTTTTGAATTAATCGCAATCGTCTTTATCTTATGTGTCAATATTTTTACTGCTAATTGATTACCAGAATCATAAACTCTACCAGTTTCAGAAGTATCCACCATTATTGTGTTTTAATAACTTTTAGACACAAATGGTGCCGGTGTTCGTGATCTTTCCTACCTTTCAGGACCTTCATCCACCATTATTGTGTTTTAATAACTTTTAGACACAAATGGTGCCGGTGTTCGTGATCTTTCCTACCTTTCAGGACCTTCTTTTTTTTTGAACGCGAGGGGAAATGTAGTGCCTTGTGCTGAAAATAAATGGGAAAGGCTTGACAAAAATACATAGGCTTCTGGAAAAGAGTCAACACACAATAAAATGATATGCAGATATTTTATAATAATGATCACAGTGAACGCCTTATTTTGATTAGATTTCGGTGAAGCGAACATTTCAATCTATTAAAGCTCGTAGATTAACTTGAACGTTCAAAGGTTAGATTAGTACCAAGATGAACACTATAGGAAATTTACATAAAGAAATTATCACCAAGAAACTAATTGGTACAAATCATGGGCTTCAGATCCTCGTGAGTTACCTTGAGATTCTTGGAGTGTTCAGAGCAACGTGACAATTTGTTTGGTGAGAAGAAAGATTCAATCCAAAGATAAAAGGTGCAGAGCGTAGACCGAATGGAACTCTCCGTAGTCTGCAAAGTCATGTACCTTATGAGAGAATCTTTCCACAGAACTGGTAACAATGTTAGCTAAGTTCTCAATGATGGATGTTGTATTGTTCTGGGTGCCTGGGTGAATTATTCTTTTGATTTAGTGTTTACGAATGTGAGATATAATGGTGTTGGAGGTGAAATGACTGGAGAAATAGTGTTCCTGGATTATTACAGGATTCTGATCTGTTCTTCATTTGACAACTATGGTATACTCATCGTCAGTAGCATCTTGATAGTCAATTTCCCCTACTCGGAAATTCCCTGAAGAATCCCAGGGAAAAAACTCAATCCTTTTTTCCATTTTCTTTCACATATTTTTTTGCATATCACCTCTTCTATCACTTTTATCACAACTATGGTATATCGTCTGTCAGGTCGGCTCTAATACTCACGCATAGTCGCATACCGTTTCACATTTCTAGCTCTCTTGTTGTTCATTTATCAAAAGGTTCTACCTAATTAACCACAGCGTGGATAGGCTGGGAACTTCTGGCTCGGTACAGTTCGAAATTCTCAATTTCTCTCTCGGCAGTTTCAGGTTGATTCTAATGCATTCAATTGATCGTTAACTCTTCCTCTAGTTCTCTACCTGATCCTGATGTGACAAATATAGAAATGATCGGCGACAATTGTATGCCATCAAAGCGCTCATTATTTTCTAATAAAAAGAATATCTGAACTCCGGTATCTAGCGCAGTGGTTTCCAAACAATTGTCGGATTTGTTTCAACTCCGGAATCTTTAAAAGTAACAACTACATATTCATTTCGCTTACGGGACATTTGGAATTGAAGCTTTTCTTTTCATGGAACTTATTGGTTATCGACAGTAATGTTTATTAACAAGTTCCTGCTATCTCAATCCAATCTCATAGTAGCTTAGCATGATCAATTAGCCGCGCTTTTTCCGCCTTACCTACCCCAATCATATTTCAGGGAATTTTAAGCATCTCTTTTTGAGAACCTCTCAAACCAGAGAGAACCTCTAGGGATAGCGCTCTCCCCCCCGTACACGAGTGCCCTTGTGTGGACCTTTTCCGTATTATGATACGTCTTTATGTGCGTTGAATGGTAAAAACAAAGGCCTGCTTGACTTTCCCCACTTTGACGGTCATTTCATAGCTGACTTTTTCTGCTGAACCTTCCAGGCTAGTATTGTCCAAGGTAGTGACAACACTTTTTTCCTCTCCGAAAGCTCCAACCGTTTCTACAATAGCATTGATCACGTTCTCTTTGAGATCAAAAAGGGAACTAGACTTGTGCTAGCTTCGGCCAGGGCTGGGCATTAGTTTTTGGATCCTGGTAAATACCTATCGCTCGATAAATAATCTCTACATATAGGTAATTGATTTTTTTCAAATGGTTGTCTTCCATTTGGATATGAATGTCAGAATGTTTGTACAAAAAACTTGGAGTTCTAATGGAGTCTTCAGTATGAATGTCAACACGTGCTAAATTACGGATATTATTAGATATTAGTGCTTTATTTAGACTGTCGAATTAGGACATGTAGTCCCATTATCTCAACAGTTTAATATTGCACCACTTTATTTCCACGGATGAATTTCTTGGTGAAAAAACGTCAAGGTCAGGAGGTTTTTTCTGAACGTGTTGTATCTTATTGTCATTATCTATTGAAATTTGGCTGCATTTGGCGAAATACAACTTTCGTCTAATGTGTCATCTTTTGAATTAATCGCAATCGTCTTTATCTTATGTGTCAATATTTTTGCTGCTTAATTCATTACCAGAATCATAAACTCTACCAGTTTCAGAAGTATGTTCATCATCATCATCTGTCAGATGAGTGTTAGAACTATTCGGATCCATCATCATCATCATCATCATCATCATCATCATCATCATCATCATCATCATCATCATCATCATCATCATCATCATCATCATCATCTGTCAGATGAGTGTTAGAACTATTCGGATCATCTTTAATCTTTAATACCTCATGCCGAGCCTGATTATCGTCCCATGTCTTCTGTCGGATTCTAGCGTGGGAAAGCATGTCAGTTTTTTCATTTCACAATTTGTTATTCTCCACAAATGCAAAAAGCCAGCATTTTCCTGGGACTTTAGTCCCGTCACATCGATGACTATTGAACCGAACACGCTGAATTCCTCTGAGAATTCTTAACTCCTCATCCAGAAATAGGTAGGGGGCTTCCTACGAGTGAGTGCATTTTCCATAGAAATTTGTCAACTTTCAAATGCTTGTTCCAACTTGCTTTCCAAAAGGAGGAAAAAGTACAACTCCAGTACTATCTAGTGAACAATGTTGCTCAAAATTGATGCGGTATTGACTGACATTCCTAGCAAGTATTGTCAGTAATATAATACTGGAAAACACAGGAGAAGAGATACAAAAGTTCATAAACAAGACGGCCATATTTTCCAGAAAGTTCTTGCTCAGGAATACCTACGCAGAATAGACATTCCTAGCAAGTATTGTCAGTAATATAATACTGGAAAACACAGGAGAAGAGATACAAAAGTTCATAAACAAGACGGCCATATTTTTCAGAAAGTTCTTGCTCAGGAATACCTACGCAGAATACTGTGCTTATGAAAAGGAAGAGAGAAAAAACTGATGAAGTTTTATGAATATTTGGCATTTTTCTTTCTAAAATATGCGAGCAACTCTTTCCCTTCAGTCAAGCATACCATCGCGTCTTCACAAATTTTAATACTGCGAAAAATGAAGGAAGAGAGAAAAAACTGATGAAGTTTTATGAATATTTGGCATTTTTCTTTCTAAAATATGCGAGCAACTCTTTCCCTTCAGTCAAACATACCATCGCGTCTTCACAAATTTTAATACTGCGAAAAATATTTTTTAATTTAATGAAAAATAACAATTTTCCTTTCGCAGAGAGAAGGAGTAGAAAAAAAACGAACCAAGTTTCCTCTGCATTATTAAATCCTTTAAGATTGTCCCTCCCTCTTCTCGCATCATCGTAAACTTAAAAGTTAAGTGAAATTAATCCTTAATGTTCTGCTGCTTTCATTTCACAGTTACGCCTTCCTTCGTCTTCCTTGGTTTCCAATGTTTATTCAGAATATCTCCACCGCCACCAAAGCCTTTCTTCTTTTGTTTATATTAAATTTCCTCCTCTACCCCAGTGATGTTCACGATGAAATGTGCTGAATGGGAGAATGATACTATCCACCATGTTCGGAGGAGATATTTCACGACGCTTGTCTTAGGATTTATCTTGGATATTTTACACGACATACACGTGCAGTAGACTTCATATTGAAATACACACCACAGTAGACTGGAAGACCAGTGTTGATCTGACCAATCTGAGCCAGAACACCACTCGTCCGATGGTGAACCTCTGATGTAGACGAAAAAAGACGCACATCCGACAAATAGACAAATTTATACACAAGTTGACTAGAAGGCGAACAATTACGAGCAATAAGCTCAACGCAGATCTCATAGAAACATCAAGTTTGGCAACTTTTGACAGGTTTACGAGAAAATCAAAAAAATCTCAAAATTTCGTTTCTAGGTCTATTACCTGAGAACCTCGCTCTAATAACAGACCTAGCTGACGTTAATAAATCTATTTCTGATATCTAATAGGCAATTATGATTGGTCGTAATCACACACACCTGTTCCTCTTATGGGTGATGTGTGTGGCGATAGTTTACACCCTTGGGGCGTCCTCATAATTCACAATACCATTCTTCCAATTCTTGCGGTTTTCTCACCGAATCTTCACAAAACCCTTACTTTTCTTGTCAGAGAAGAAATAGTAAATCAAAAAGAATCAACCCGAACCTTACCTTTGGGTGCGTTTGGGATTCTTCTCTCAAGCCTTCCTTGACCGAAATTAGGAAACTACGTTACTACACATTGAAACAGTCTGCAAAAGACTACTGGAACCTTTCATAAACTCGGAAGGAGCACCACGACCTTTGTGTCAAATATCTCTGACAACACTAATTCGAAAGGTAGCCTATAGAATTATTTAAAAACAACAAATTGACAAGAAACACTCAACAACCATTGCAACCAGACATATGAGCATGTACATATAACCAGAACCAGACAACCATTTATTCCTAGCCCAGGTAATAAATTAAAGCTATAATCAGTATCGACAGTACATTAATTCTCAGGCGGAATTCAATATGAAAATCAGTTGAATGGGATGGGACAAGGGATACATAATTAAATCCTAATAATCAATGATTTAATTTCAAGTGGAGTTGATTGGAATAAGAAGTTGGGGTCATAAATAAAAAGTAAAAAATCCAAGAGAACACTCAAGTAAGTTGGTTGAAAAATTCAACTTGAGTACAAACAGGCTATTACATATTCACAAATTAGGGAGGCATAGTAGGGCCATGGCTCACCGCTGAATGTGATAATATTTACTTTAATGAGTTAGAGTACACCCATTATATTTTAGCTTTTTTATATACATATAGGTATTTCTGAAAGTCCTATTTTTTGTCTGATCTGATGGTAAGAAAAATACAATTTATTACAATCTCTATGTGCTTCATGTATAAGAGATGGAAATGTGTTTCCGGTATATCCTCAACTTTCGAATGAAATTGACTTGGATCTGAGGAAAGCTCAGTGTCGTTGAATATTCAGATGAATTTCTTTTCTTTTTCAATATAAAATCCTCTCACACAGCGACAGCGTAAACCCCAGGGTTCCTGGAATACATGGGGTTAATGATTTTAACAATAAATAAACGATTAGGATAAAGTTCAACTTGTAAACAAACCTTGGAGTAAGGAAAAACATAAACCAATAAGAGAAGAGGTACCTATATCTCACATCGGGAATCTTATTTATTTCTTTTTGTACTCAAGCACAAAATTAATGACAGTAAAAATCGAAAAAAGAAACAGACGAATTTTTCAAAACAGCACATTACTCGATCATTATTCACAGATGTTTTATTTTCATAGCATGAAAATAAAATTATTTTTGAGTATTTATCACCTGAGAGAGAAAATCCTCTTTTCCAATTTCCATATTGATTTCTATTTTAATACCTCTTTCATCAATACATTCCACATTTATTGATCTCGTATCGTTCCATCAACCTTGTTTATTCTTCTGCTTTCTTTACATGCCATTTCTTTACTGATCTCTTTTCTAACTCATCCAAATTTTAGGCTCACTTGGAGTAGCTCGTCATGGTAGAGGTAAAGGTTCCAATATCAAGGGGGGAAGGGGGTGGGAAATGTTTAGAAAGAAAAAAGAACTTTACGAGATGTTTTATGATGTTTGAAAGTTCCTCGAATTGAACAATAAAACCTCCTGGAATTGATTTCTAAATTGTTTTTATATTTAGCAGCTCAGTGGTTGTCCCGGAGATTTTATTGGTCGGGAAATGGTCTTGTTTTTTTTATGATCTACTACGATGGAGCTGAGGTGATCTCATTATTAAAGTATAAATGTTTTTTAAGGTGGAACAAAATGGGATTTGTGATGAACTTTTTTTATGTACCCTACCTACAAAATGGAAGTCATGTTTTTGAATTTCAGTTTTGGTTTAGAATGGGTGCTGAATAAAATATTTGGTTTAGAGTTTATTTGTTCAAATTCGTACTTCACCTATTTCCTTTGTTATTGTTATCTTCGTCCATGTAGAACCATTTCCCTTGCGAGCTCAGGAATGTTCCGGACATTCACATAAATCTTCGATTTTCGTTTTACCTTTTTTTTTAAAAAAAGTTTTCTTTCGAGAAATTTGTAGAGAGAAAAAACTTTCTTTTTTTTTTACTAACAAAAATGTTCCAAGGTAGAGGAAAAGTTAAGAAAGTCAATTGAAATTCAGGGCTCTCTTGAGGATTTAAAAAACGGAAATTTCCTTCCTTTCCAAGGTAGAGGAAAAGTTAAGAAAGTCAATTGAAATTCAGGGCTCTCTTGAGGATTTAAAAAACGGAAATTTCCTTCCTAAAAAAAACTCACCTTGTAGCTTAGGCTATGTTCTGCACGGTTTATCTCCTATAAGATATTCCACAGGATTACCAGCATCATCTTAGCAAGATGCTATTACATTTGAGTTTATTGAAACTTGATTACTTTTCCCCGTGCTTGTCACTCGTGAACAAAACCACGAATACATTTTCAAATGTCTTTTATTATCTCCTATAAGATATTCCACAAGATTACCAGCATCATCTTAGCAAGATGCTATTACATTTGAGTTTATTGAAACTTGATTACTTTTTCCCCGTGCTTGTCACTCGTGAACAAAACCACGAATACATTTCCAAATGTCTTTACTTTTACTTTTTCCCCGTTTTTCTCAACACCTGATGTCTTTTCTCTGTGTTTTGCGTGGGAGTTTTTCTTCTTGTTGGCATTTGTCTTGAACACATCCTTCATTTTCTTTTCATACTTGACTTCAGATGTAAATTTGATCAAATGCTTTTGCCTTTCCAACATTGTCAACATTTTCTCTTTGGTGAGGCACATTTTCATCGCATCTTATCTGTTGTATAGTTTCTGTTGGATATACTCGCACTTGTTGTAGTTTTCATGTCTTCATATGGTGGATGGTTGTGCATTATTTTGGCAGCTTCTACCTTGATGAGGTGTGTTCAGTGCATCATAACCACCTTGACGTTCTCCATTGTTTCATTGACCTTCCTCCCATTACTTTAATACATAATAATGTACTTGTCCAGCCGTTTCCAAACTATCCACAGCTGAATATGCCCCAACTGCAATTTCACAAATATCTGACTGATTGTTTTACAATTTTACCAATTTCGAAGGTTTTTCTTCGGTCTTCAAAGTTCGTTTTCGTTCTTTTCAATTTTTGAGCCATCACCAAAGAGATGGATGGCTCTTTTCAAATTCCTTGTAACTTGTAAGAATGGATTTTTTCGCCCAACAAACGAGTTTTTTTTACGTTTTTTTCTTCTTTCTTTTTTTACATTATTTAGCAGCTTTTTCAAACTACAAGTAGGTAGTTTCTTTTAAGAATTCACAATTTATAGGAAAATTTTCAATGGCATTCACATTTGGCTGTTCTGGCTGGTCTGGCTATGTCCTGGGTTGCAGTCTCCACACATTGAGTACGTCCGTTGTATGTTCGGCGTTGGGTGTCGTCACTCCCCCATACTTTTGATTAATGTTGTCAGTGTGTTTTGTTTTCTCTCTGTTCTGTTGAGTTTTTTTTGTCTATTTTAATATTTTCAATTGTTTCTCCTCGTGATTTTGTTTTTTATTTCTGCTATGGTCTATGAATTTCAATCTGCATAATGTGCGAACGTTTTCAGTATCATTGTTGTTGTTGTTGTTTTTAATGTTTCTGAAATTTTCAAACTTGCTACGAAGAGAGATTTGGGAGACAGCGAGATTCTATGTTGTTGTTTGTATTTCATTCGTTTTTCTGACTCTTCATATGTACAGGGGGGGTGAATTAGGAGCATCCACCCCCCTATACATTACTGTTTGGACTCTTGGGCCCCTTTCAATAAGATCCTGGGACAGGACCTGAGATGGGAACCATGGAACTTTTATCATCCTATCACAGACATATCTGTCGACATAACCATGTACATAGACATACTTTGCCATGTATCTATGTTCAACCCTCCCCCCCTGAAGGGTAGGGAGGGGGTAATTTATATCCGCGGGGGGGCACGCGTTATTCAGCCGCCTGATCAAACACAGATAGAAGAGAGAGAGAGAGGAGAAGGAGGAGGGGGGGGAGAATTTCTCCTCGGAATAATAATTAGTGTTTCGTGGTCGTGAATAAGTTACCTTTTTTTAAAATGCGCCCTCTCCCTTTCTTCCCCTCATTTTCCCCAGTCCCTGACTCTTGATGTTGCCCTCCTGGACGGTATCACATACGGTGGTGTATTTATACGTGTTTATATAGTAGTATATGAGTGATACCGTTAGCTGTGTGCTTTTTATGTTTGAAAGTTCGACGACAAACTACCCTGCCTGAATACCGACTAAAATCTGCTTAGGTGTTTTTAGTGACGGGGTCTTTTACCCTCCAGTTCGGCGTGTAAGCTACCGCGTCTTCTTCACATGGACCCTCACCCAGCCACCAAGATTTACCACCTTGAAAAAATGCAAAAATTCTCTATAATAAGCAATCTTACACGCTCGCAAGCGTGGCAATGTTAACGTGCCTACAATCTTAACATCACAAATCCACACACCATTGTTACAATTGTACAGACTACAATTGTACATTGTACTACGGTTAGGTTCATTTGAAGCGTGTGCCCGCGTTCGATATCCTGACATGTCAATCAATAACTTTTGTGTGGAGCAACCTTTCATTTTCACCAACACGTACGCAAAACAAACACTGCCTACCTTGTGTTTTTCTGTGCTTTGAGTTTTGAAAACCCTTTCCTTTTTTCCTCTCCTACCCTCCTCCTCCCTCTCTTTCAGTCACAAATGTAATGACAAGAAGTTAGTTTGTGTATGAATAATCTAGGCGTCTGAATCATGTATTTGCAAACGTGTAATCAACGTTTAATATTTGTAACTAAATAATTATATCAGATTCGAAAAAAGTCAGCTTTTTGAGATTGACAAAAACCTATCCTCAAAGCGAACACTTCTCACTCCTTGTGCAGAAAATTCCTGTGTGAATGAGTTACTGGATTCGAATCCTGCAATCTTCGAAATCACCAACAATGCCAAACATCAGCCATTATACTAAAGCGCTGAGTTTTTGTTTCTGTACTGAATGCGTTTCTCATTGTACCTAATAAGTACAAATTAAACTTATATTTTGTCTGATTACAGCATCCTTACCCTTCCGAAACCAAAAAACAATTAGCTCTAAGAATACGGGACCTGACGCATATGCAACTAACAATTGGTAAGTACATCCCCTTAAAGTTAAATACCAAGTCTAATACTGTGGTCCTTCTATTAAACAACCTGTATCAACGATTCTTGACATATATATGGGACTAATACCCTGTATACCCTCTCATTTGCACTTACCCCTTACCTTTACACACAAAACTCTTTTTTCTTTCCGCCGAAAAAACCTAAACCCATCTTCACCAAACAAAGCGGAAAAGTGGAAAAACAATAAAAAAAAAAAAAAAATAAAAAAAAAAAAAAAAAAAAAATAAGCCGATAAAAAAAAGAAGAAGACGCACAAAATCAACCCACATAAATTGATGTCAACATCGTAAAAAAATGCAGCCAAAAAACTCCCTCCGAAGGAAAAAATTTCGGGAGAAGAGGGAAAAAACAGCAAAAGGGAGAGACTACAAGTTTACAAATGCAGGCAGGGCTGGAGGGAGTTTTCTGCCAGGGGGCTGATTTATTGCCCCGGGAAAGGGAAGAGAGGGGAGGGATTATAAATCACCCTACAATGTCCCCCTCAGTGTGAACTAGGTCAGTGAATTTTTTCTCCTAACCCGCCGCTTGTACGGGAGCCTTGGCATTGCTGC
>NW_007378957.1:0-13862 GCF_000475195.1 Diaphorina citri | reverse complement strand
AAGATAAGATGTAGTTTTAATTTAAGAAACTACAGTTAATATTTCGAGTAGTCGGAGAAAAGTTTCATTTTAAGTTTGAAAAATGTGGTACAACATCTTTTTAGGTTCGTTAACCCAGTGGGTGGTTGAACCGGGAGAAGCAAGATTTTGAAGCGGTATAAAAGGTGGGGGGGGGGGTGCAGTATTCCAGCGAGTCGGACTTTATCAAAACAAATGTCTTAAATATGTAGAACTTATTTTGCTCGGTTTAATTAATTTATTAATTAATTTTAAAGATTGTGACTCTTCCGGCAGTACCATTGTATTCAACCCTTTGAAAAGCCGAGAAACTCGCAAAAAAAAAAAAAAAAAAAAATCTGTTGTTTTTTGCCTCGTTTTTTTAGGTAACCTTGGTTTGTGTATAACTTACTGCGGGGGAAATCAACCTACTGATAAACCAGTACACAACAACGGACTGCCCATTCATGTGACTTGGATTACGTAATAGTCCTTTTATAGGTCGCCCCCCAATTTTTTCCCACCCGCAATTACATGCCGGACTATTCTGGGAATTGGTAAGTTCTTCAATGAAACTGTACGATAAAAATGAAATATCGGTAACGATTTTACATTCAGTTCCACCGGATTAATGGCGAGTAATGATCCGGGACATGACCAATGTTACCAGTGCAATCTTGAGGGGGGACATTTACTCAACTAATAATGTTTCCATATTCAGAACATAATTAACAAAGATGGTATGAAGGACTCCATCGGTAAAACTTTGTGTCCAACCGAATTCGGCTATTCTTAGCCGCCTTATTATTCTGACTCTTATACCTATTCCTTACATAACATGTGTGTAGCTCATGAAATATAGCGAAACCAATAATAATGTATCAATTTTGATGGCCCACCTGAGTAAGCACGCAAGGCGGTCACCTAAGACCACACCAAAATAAGTTTGAACCCAAACTTTCTCATCTTAATTTTCTCATTTTAACTCATGGAATCGTCATAATAACCACTTTATTTTCTTTTACAAACTAAGACAACAAGTTAAAGACACTTATCCGTCCTACTACTGTGTTTTGGCTTTTAATATGTTTAAAAAGTCGAGATCCATTTTGGATATTTTAAAGGATTTCTTTAATGAATCTATACAACTCTTGGTTGTGGTTAAATTTAAGTATGCGCCCCGCGCAAACTCGGGGGGGACATACACCTGGGCTCGAGGATCCTTTGTATCCGAACTTCCGTATTTGATATACCGGTTAATAATCTAAGCCTTTCGAATCGTAACCGTAGGATCATGTGCTCATGGGCATTCAATATGGGTTCAGGTATTAATCTATGACCCAACATGGGATATGCTTTACGTCCTTTTTAAGACCTGTGAAATTGAAATTTAAATTGAGTAGTGAAAGAAGCATGCTAAAGGGCAGTCAAAGAAGTACAGAAACAAACCCAAAACCGGTATTGAAAGCCTTCCCAAACAGACTAACAAAAAAAAAAAAAAAAAACAGTTTTTACAAGCTGTGTTTCATTTTAAAACGAGTAGTCGGAAAACCTCGAGTATTCCCGAGAAAAAAACCTCACCTCAAGAAATCAAGTGACTTTGTGGTTATAGAACTCTTTCCATTAGAGTTTTATACGTACTCGGTTCCCACATATAGTCCATGTCGAAATAATATGCGTCAAAAATGTAGGAAAAGTTTTTCGATAAGTTGTTTATACATTCACTCTATGCATGCGACAGTGGGGGTCATATCGATACCGCTTATATTATTATGAACATACATTAAACCGTTAGGTCGTTAAATACTCCGACTTGTGCGCTTAGCACTGAGATTTGTATTAATTTTTATTTATATGTTATGTCCCACCAAGTTTGCAAATTGACTAGTGTGCCATACAAGTCCATAGATAGATCTGAAGACAATTCTTTTTATGTATCCACCCAACTTTGGACGTACCTTTTTTCACCTCTTCTTTCTTTCCGGAAGAACGGGGAGCTTACTTCCTATATGCTTATGATGGCCTACCCCGTTAGCCTGTAAGATGCTATGTCTGGGTGTTAAAGACTAAAAATTACCTTCGACAACAAAGTAACGATTATTCATTTTTACCGCCACTTTGTGTGGCTCGGTTTTTCTTGCCCCTCCCCCTTTGTCCTGTCATTTTCTCGTACAATTTTAGGTTATAAAAAACAAGGAGTTTCCTAGAAGCCAGAAATTTTAAACATTTTTGAAACAAAAGGTTCGTAATTTCTGCTTCACCGTACAACGGCTGGGACATAATCGATCCCTCCCCACGTAGAAACTTGAGCTACCCCCGTGGTCATACGTTCACTCCTCACGTGGATCCACAAGTGTGACCAATTTTGTTCAAACATTGATACGCTCTCAAAAACTCCTCTAATAACTACTCCTCTCCATGTATTCCTTTGGGGTTTGATTAGGTTTGTATTCGTCTTTGATTCCCCCTTTATTTATTTTTGAGGTAAGTGAGGTCCTTAAAGGTTAATCAGGACTCCTTATCATAAGTTATTTAACGTATGGAATTATCTCTGCATTTATAAAACCTATTTTTTTTTTTTTGGTTTTGCACTTCAGCTTTTTAAATCTAAAAAGTTACGTGTTTGAAGTTAACTTCAACTTCTATCTCGTATCTTTAGAATATACCTTGTTTATCCTGCCCGAATAGGACTGAAAAGTCCCTTTACCCCAGCAGTCTAAACAAGGTCTCGTATATTTGATGGGTTATTAAAGAATAATACATACACTAACAATTCATTAAAAAGACCTTGCTTAACTAAAAAAAAAAGGAAATGTAAATTAGTAGGTGATAATAGAAAGTGACAATAAAGTAAAAAAGGAAAGTAGAACAACAGGTAATGATAGGTAGTAGAACGACAGGTAATGATAGGTAGTAGATAGAACAACAGGTTGGTAATGATAATGTAGAACTTTTTAGTTCTTTTTCCCCCCTAAGTTTGCCCTGTATGTCTCTTTACAATCGATATTTTGTACTTTGAGGGTGCTGTGATGGAGTTTAACTGGGGCTAAATTGTCCACTTACTCATTTTGTATTACCTACCACCTAGGTTCTATTTTTAAATTTAAGTCAAGCTTAGAAAAGAACATTAGTTCTGCAAATTGCCAAGTGCCAAATTCCTGAGCCACCCCTCAACTTTCATTTATTCCAGTTGAAATTTTTCAACTCTGCTTTCTCCTATTCCTTCTTCTTCTTCTTCTTCTTCTTCTTCTTCTTCTGCTTGTTGGAAAATTCAACTAATTACAAATGGAACTGGTAATTGTTGTGTGCATCATTTATTATTAAAATACGAGACATGAGCGAAAGGTAGGGGGGGGAGGGAATTTTCATTTTGTTTGTTTTGTTAGGTAGGTAGCGTAAATTTTATATAAAACCCCCGGAGTTAGAGAAGCTGAAATGCTGGAAAAAAAGTAATAGAAAGTATTTTCCAGTTTTCAGCTCAAACAGAAATACGTTCTCGTTTCTCATCTCTCATTCCTGCACTCCTCCTTCTTCTTCTCCTTCTCCTCCTCCTCCTCCTCCTCCTCCTCCTTCTCTTCCTCCTCCTCTTCCTCCTTCTCTTCCTCCTTCTCCTCCTCTTCCTCCTATTTATTTCTTCAAACGTATATTATTACAAAGGTAGGTAGGTAGGTATTGTATAGGAAGGTATAGGTATTACAAAGGTACCTACCTAATTTGGTTTCCACCTCTGTTTCTGCCCGGAAATTCGCTGTCAAATTTCGTTTCAGTCTGGCAGAATTTTAGAAAATCGTAAATAACAAAGAAAATTTTAAAGAGATCTAGTAATTTAGATCCTGTAAAATTCAATATTAAAAAAAATTGGTTATTTTGTCCGACAATATTGTCTCTTTTCGATCTCACTAGAACCTACTCGGTCCACCTTCCCACCTAGTGGCCGAAATGTTCAACAAGGGGACCATTTGTTTCAGTACTGTAAAGAGATGAATTTTGCTTTCCTGTCCCACTTTGTAGTGTTGCCTTTTTGTGAATAGCTCAAAGCTCCCAGGTTTGCAATAATTCATCTTGGTAGCTTTCAATTCTTCATTTTTGTTATCCAGTTGTTGCCTTTTAGTTTTTTGTGAGTATCTCCCAATGTTGCAATTCATTTCAGTAGTTCCCCAATTCACTATTCAAGTCATCATCGTCATCTGAGACCTTTGCAACTTGATTATAATGATCATTACCAAGGAGGTATTGAGGGTGGTATCGTTACGGGGGTGACTGCGTGCATTCCTTGGTAATCAACCACCATTATGATCAAACATTGTGACCATTGTCCGCACCTTGGGACTCGTGTCCTTTATCCTAAAGTGTTGGATGAACTTTCTAAATTTAGGATCACTGAGTGAGTTTTAAGCTAGTTCTCTGAGTATAAAGACGAAAACAGACTGATGTTCTGAAAGTATTAGTAATAGAAAAGTGCCACTGTAAATTAACCAAAGCACCGTAAAACTCTGAATAAGTAAAAGACAGTTTGTTCTTCACTCTAAAAAAAGTAAAAGACTCTCCTGTAAATAGCCAATGGACACATTAACATAAAGATTTGGTATTTCCATTAAGTCTTTATATCTTGCCTGTTCCTACATACTGAATCCCAATATCTCACAATACCAATGGACACATAAAGATTTGGTATTTCCATTAAGTCTTTATATCTTGCCTGTTTCTACAGACTGAATCCCAATATCTCACAATATAGGTATGTACCTACATATTTTCACTCTCAGTGACTAACCGTCTCCAATCTTCCATGTTTAATTCCTTGTTCTCTTCTGTAATAAAAATAGGGAGACAGGGGACATCAGAAATGAAAACCTATTCACTAGAGCTTTAGTTCGGCCTCTTCCGATCCTTACTATCTTGAGGAGAGAGGTTGCCTTTTTTCGAGAAGTTTGATAGAGGGAACTGTACCTTACTGCTAAGGTCTTATCGTCCCGAAAGGGACAGAGAAGGAAGACAAGATAGGAGAAAGCCAGCTGTTCGGAGAACGAACCTTATCTCTTCAGGATAAAATCAGCCCAGGGCGGGAATCGAACCAGCAACCTAACGCTTACAAGGCAAGGATTTAATCTTGAACGGATAATGTTCGTTCTCAGAACGGCTGGCTTTGTCCTATCCTTTCTCTCTTAGCAGGTTCAGTTCCTTCTTCCAAACCTCTAAAAAAAGTCCCTTTTCTGTCGCAACCAATCTTCGTCTTCGGGCACTGAAGGGGTGAATGTTTTTTTATTTTAATTTAAACGGAAAGATCACTGAGAGCTTTTTTTATAAGAAAAAAAAGAGCGAAGGAAAAAAAAATGATAAATGATAAAATAGTAAATTGGGAAAATTGCTCCAGATAGAGACAGGGACGCACGTAAACAGGAGAAGGTTGTCCTAATGAAAAACATCCAGTGGGATTACTCCTAGTTCCATTAATTTTCATGCCATTCAGTTTTGTCTGACGCACTTTTCGTCTTTTTTTTACCGTTCGTATTTTGTAAGTTGTAATGGTCTATTGGGTGAGTGGGTGAGGACAAAGTTCGGGAACACATTGAAACCTTTGTCAAGTTTGCTACAATGTTGAATGTGGGACTCTCATAGTGGGACGAGACACAAGGCCCACAAGGGACTCACAAAGTCTAGGAACATTCTCTTTGTTAACCCATTTGTGCAATGTTAGGACACTATCTTGAAGGCTTACACTGAAACTGAAGGAAATATTTGTAGATTTGTAAAAGCTTAACCCGTCCTTTAGGGCTGTTTGCTCCTACACCTAAGCCTCAGAGTGGGCTTTTTGTATACGGAGTTAAGCTACCCTTAAGAAAAACTTTAGTGGCTCCTTGTTTAGGGTAAAAACAGAGGAGCTTGTAGAGGAAAGTTACGAACTCAAACTGCATAGAGCTGAGACTGAGAGCATGAATCTTAATGCTCTCCGCTCCATTCTGTTTTTAACCTGATCAGAATCTGCACAAGTTGCAGTCATATTACGCCTAGTGGCAATCTCATATGCTTTACACCTATGCAGTATTAAACCTAGATAATATGCCTCTCATTGAAATCCTCTGCACAGCTGCAATTGCAAGTCTAATGAATTTGTTTAATCTTTACGATGCCATTAACATTAACACCCTGCAACTTTACGACCTTCCCTCTACCCCTTACGCACTACGGGAGATTTCTCATGACTTTCTATTAGCCTGCGCTAGAGATGAATCATAACGACTTTCGTTCAGAGAGCTTCAACAAATTCTAACCTTTTTATATCAAATGGTCCATTTCTCCTTTACTAATTTACTAAAATATGCCTATGCATGGGGGAATTTCTTATTACTTATCAGATTCGCTTCTTTTCTCCCGGGGATCCGCATAAAATATGATGATACACATAGGAACATGGAAATTTGAAAACCGACAGCTTGTGGCGGGTCTTACAGAGAATATGCCTCTCTCAGGTAGGCAGGAAAAAACGTAAGAGATAGGATGGAGGTAATGAATTTTTCAAACCATTTCACCCCTCAATGTTTAGGGGGGGGGGGTGGCAGAAAATTCAAAATTCCAAGCTAGCTTCAGAGAAAAGCGCGCGAAATAGCGTCAGAATTTATGACATGTATAATGTATACTGTGCTTGCCGTATTATTACGTATTAGTGTGTACACGGTGCCTGCGTATGTATTACGAGAGAAAAGCTAGGTCAGGTTTTCTCATAAGTTATTGCGAAATGAAAAACTCCCCGAGTCTGAGGTACACGAGAAAAAATTGAGAAAAATTATACAGGGTGGTCTAATGGAGAGAGCTATTACAGGGTGGTTGTAATCCCTGCTAAACGTGGACATGGCTGAAAGCCTAAATTGATATCGAAATAATATAAGCAGCCATCAGCCTACGTCCTTGACCTTTTGGGCGTTGAACTCCTAATTTGATGTACAGTGCAATATTTCTCCACCCACAACACGTATCACTTTGGGACCTGAGTTACAAGGTTACAACCTAGTTCCTGTATATCCTGTATGCAAAGGAGAAAGCTCGGCAGAAGAAACACAGAAGCTGAACCCCTATAGGTGCATTTCGATCTGCCCGGAAATTCGCTGTCAAATTTCGTTTCAGTCTGGCAGAATTTTAGAAAATCGTAAATAACAAAGAAAATTTTAAAGAGATCTAATAATTTAGATCATATAAAATTCAATATTAACAAAAATTGGTTATTTTGTCTGACAATATTGTCTCTTTTCGATCTCACTAGAACCTACTCGGTCCACCTTCCCACCTAGTGGCCGAAAAGTTCAACAAGGGGGTCTCCACGCACAACACGTATCACTTTGGGACCTGAGTTACAAGGTTACAACCTAGTTCCTGTATATCCTGTATGCAAAGGAGAAAGCTTGGCAGAAGAAACACAGAAGCTGAACCCCTATAGGTGCATTTCGATATTAAAAAAAGGAGCGCTAAGAGATGAAACTGATGATGAAAAAGAAGTGGAAGAAGCAGAAGAACAGGTCGAAGAGGAAGAAGTAGTAGTGTAGACGAAGTAGAAGAGAAGAAGGAAGAAGATACGGATATGTGAGGAAAAGGAAGATGAAGAAGCTAAAAATACGAGAGAAGGAAAAAGGAAACCCCAGAGAGAGTCTGGGAAGAGGGAGGAATAAGGAATGGAATGCAATAAAAAGCAGAAGAAATCACAAATTGAAACATAGAAAACAATAAAATCCCCTGGAATGAAGGGAAAAAATGACGGGGGAAGACTGGTCGGGAATAACAAATAAGAAGAATGGAGGCGAATCACAATAGAAATAAATAACTATTAGCCTTGCTAGGGGAATCATATTCTGGAGGGAGGAATAAGCAACCTCCCTACCCGAGGTCACACTGGGCTTGTACTTCGGAGGTCTTCGGTTCGATTCCCGGTGGGGTCGAAGTGTTTTCGGCTCTGCCCTTGGAGTTCGGGGTCCATACAGCCTTGTGAGGACGGTTCATTAGCTCATACTTTAAATGAGGTAGCTGCCAGTGGCAGCATTACTACGGTAAAAATATTGACGATACATGGAAAATAATAGTGAAGAAGGCACCGCGTAGGGGCTTTGATTTCGACAAAAACTATCAAGACAATTCATTTTCATAGAAAATGACGCCTTACATGGACAACAACCAGAACTTAAACTCCAATTCTGAAAAATGAAGAAAAAGAAATTGAAAATGCAGAAAAAAGCATAAAAGACAGTACGGAAAATCTCATACCTCCATCAAGATAAGAAATCTCACATACGATCAGACAGAAATGGGGGGATATTTTGCAGAGATGGTTTTCGTTGATTATTATAATTCTTCGGAATCTTCGGTATTTCATGAAAGGATGCGTCAAAACGCTAATTAAAAATACTGAAATGGAAATTAAAATTTAATTAGAAGGAATTAACTAAAAATACGAGAGAAGGAGGAACGTAGAACGGCAGTGAGCTATAAATAACATACCGGAGTCCCGTGGGATATCATGATGAAAAAAAAAAAAAAAAACGTGTGAAAGCTACATGAGCAAGAGTATTATAGGCCGTTCTTATTAGGTTTATGAAGTTATGAACTGAAGCTTACTATAGCTGAAGCTTGTATTTCAGAAGCTTACTATAGCTGAAGCTTGTATTTCAGAAGCTTACTATAGCTGAAGCTTGTATTTCAGAAGCTTACTATAGCTTGTATTTCAGAACTACGGTAAACCTAATCTAGGTATTGTAGGTTGTAGGTACATACCTAGTTTGTGTCTATGTTGTAGGTATTATAGGGTTTATCTAGTTACCTAGTTTTATGTCTAATAAATTTACTGTCCTAGCATTTTGTCCAACATTCCAACATTATGTATATTACGTACATATCCCTTATTCCTCCGTCAGTTGTCTTACATTGCTCTTTGTTTATCATGTGTGTCTGTTTTCTTGTATCTTGTATTGTCAATTTGCCACTGATGTTTGAAAATTCACTCTCAAAAGTCTCAAATCTTAGCATTAGTACTGTCTACTGATGTCGACTCCCTTATTCCTGAAGGCATATGAATTGACACTGATATTTTGAAGACTCTCCATTCCTATGTGCGCTCCGTTTCATTCTCCCCTCAACCCTTTCAATTTCCAAATAGGAATATAATGTTCTCGCTCCCCAAAGACCCATTAGACCGCCTGGTTCCCCCTTCACATGATGTGGTTGCTGCAGAGAATGCTGTTGTGTGGTGTGTTTGGATTTGTAATGCTTTCCATGCGGGGAACATTTAGATGCACCGGCATGGATAGGACGGATGTACCCAGTGAATTTATGGTGTCAACGAAAATAGACTGTTTACTTAGATTACCGAGAGTCAAAATAGAACGTACAAGTAAATAAGTAACTAACTAAAAACGGATAGATGGTTAACAGATAGATTTAGAGTGGTGTCAAAAAGATGGGAAAGCGTACAGAAACATTGTGGATTGTGAGGAAGATTACATGGAAAATATTGAAACATCTGAAGACAAGACATCACAAGTCTACATCTACAAACAAAGATCCAACATTTCCCAAAGGTCATAGCTATATTCATTGTCACCTCAGAGGAAACGTTTCACATCGCAACTGTAAAATTTGTCAGCGAGGTAATTTTTATTCAATGTTTTGCGCATAAAAACGGAACGGGGGAAAAAAATCACAAGGTTTAAAGGAGATAAAAATTGACTTTGAAGAAAACATAAAAGTGAAACAAAAAACGTCGAAGAAGACTGGAAGAAAAAAAGCTAATTGCAAGGCATTACGTGTAGATACAGAAATAAAGGGAGCCGAAACGACTCTCTGTGGAGTAATAGAGAGCCGTCTAATAGCTTCCCAAACACCTTACACCTACTTAATGAACTATTGTCAAGCAGGGACTGGCCCTTATTTTCGAAGTATTAAAAAGTAATGATTATCACTCGATTTATGGTTCCTTTTGGTCTAAAAACACTACCTAAAAAGTTTCAGCTCGATCGGACATCGCTGTCGACATGCTCAACGGCCTTAAAGTTTTCCGGCACTTTGGTTATGCAATCCAGGGGCATTATGTGGCGTTTACCCAGTTTTGAGTCCATAACTCCTAAACAGAGGGGTTTAGAACTTTTTATCATAGAATAAAACTTGTTTCAAACAATATGTCAGGTTGTCGATCGTAGTTTTATCAATTCACACTTGAAGTGCTATAAAGCAGCATCCACACCACACTATGGTCGACATTGCATCCTAAAAAACACGTCCACACTATTGTCACACGTCACTAGAGTAGATTCGTAGAAGCTTAACCCATCCTTTAGGGCTGTTTATCGCTACACTTAAGCCTTGGAGTGGGCTTTTTGTGTATGAGTAACATGTAACATTAGGAGGAAATAGGAATCAATTTCCTTGTTGAAAAAAGCTGTACAACTCCACTAAAGCTTCCCTGTTCTGGAAATTTGAAATTGAAAGTTAAATTGAATAATAAAACTCCGACATTACGACGATTTAGTCCCAATTCGTGTCCAGATAACAGTAGAGTCAGTAGACATTAATATAATGCATTATTAAATTCAGCGCCCATTATAATAATGCATTATTAAATTTACCTGAGGGGATATGTCATAAAAAAGCTTTAGAATAGAAACTTTACTGCTGCAGAATCAAAGATGGCATCTCTTATCACATGACCATTATGAGATCCTCACTGACATACATGGGTCATTTCAGGAGATCATCCTGGGCCATTTCATCTTATCTCACAGAGTATTAAACTTTTAGGATTTAAGGCCGCAGCAAAGTAACGTGTTGCGATTGTTTTACAGCATCCTTATCATCATCATTGTTTTTATTCTCTGTATTTTATCCAACGGTTCATGAAGTCGGATTCTTCAGTTTCCGAGAGAACACTACAGTTCTACACCAATAAAATCGATTCCTAGGGGGTGTCTGACCCTTCCTCAATCGAAAACCAAAATGAATCACACCACCTTATATTTCATGTCTTGTATTATAGTGGCCTTTTGCCTGTCAATTTTCAGCTGGAATGTGAAGATACGAGTAGTTTAATTCTGTCTGCTAAAACCTATTCGGTAAGTCCAGCGTTTACTGATTTCAAGATCAGTCGCGTTCAAGTAAGGTGCTGATTTCTTGGCGCGATTTCAGGATTCTAAAGCGGATTTGTCATCTTAAATTGGGATTGCAACGAAACTCGAGAAGGAAGGTCGAATAAATTTCAAACTTTAGATTCTCTTTTTTAATCTCGAATATTGTGATGGAGCTTCACAGGGGTCTGGCTGGCCTCGGTACACAAATCAAGATAACGAGGCCGAGGCTGCATTCCTTGGTAATCAACCACCATTATGATCAAACATTGTGACCACTGTCCGCACCTTGGGACTCGTGTCCTTTATCCTAAAGTATGAACTTTCTAAATTTAGGATCACTGAGTGAGTTTTAAGGTAGTTCTCTGAGGATAAAGACGAAAACAGACTGATGTTCTAAAAGTATTAGTAATAAAAAAGTGCCACTGTAAATTAATCAAAGCACCGTAAAACTCTGTTGTAGATTTATCTGCAATTCATTATTGTCAAACTGCTTGTAATTAAAACAAACCTTTTTTTATAAGTTCAGTTATCCTTGTAAATGACCTTTTCTATGATGCTTGTGAAGTTAATGCTTGTAATGAGCCTTTTTTTATGATGTTCAGTGCATTGGTGCTTACAATCATTCAATATTTTCATTATGATTGTCAATATTGGTGCTTGTAATTGATATTTCTATGATGATTGGTTCGAATGGTGCTTGTTTGTTGACTGTATCTGGTGCTTGTAATTTTCTATTCCCCTTATGATTGGTGTTTCCTTGAAATGCTTGTAAGGATTCCAAAATCTACCATATCCATGTAGGTAATGATTTTTCGTCAGTCAGTTTTCCATTATTTTTGTGAGTTTTTTTTTATTGGTGGAATTATTTAAATATTTATTTATTTATACAATACTGTCCTTAATATCTTTCCAAAATGTTGACAAATCTGAATGTTTCCCAATTGGCACATACATGAGCCACCCCCTATAACGAAATCAAAATGAAAAGTTTAGAAATTTTCTTCAAGTTTTTTTCATCCATCGTTTCCTCTGGTTTTTCTTCTACCGTAAATCATCCCTTCCCGAGATCATAAATCAGAGGTCTAGGAAATACATTATTCTATATTTCCAAACATACACTCCGTTTGTATTTATAGCTAGAAGTAATGTATTGGACTTTGAAATCCATTTCATCTGATCTGCAAATGTTGTCAAACTGACCCCAGCTTTCCGACCTTGGACATCAGGACTTTGAGGATTTCAAGAAGTTGTTTTTTTTAGCTTCAGTAGGTACAACTTTTGGCAACAAAAAGCTTCAGACTTGGGCTTCGAAATCTGACAGTGAGTCCTACTCTACTGATTCACTAGATCTCATCTGAATTTGTTTAATTTTACTGCCAACCTGGATTCACTTTTCTTTTATTATTACTCGTAGCACTTGGAGTCACGCATATGAATTTATGAACTAAAAACAGGTGTTGTGAAATCTGATCTGCAAATGTTGTCAAACTGACCCCAGCTTTCCGACCTTGGACATCAGGACTTCGAGGATTTCAAGAAGTTATTTTTTTTTTAGCTTCAGTAGGTACAACTTTTGGCAACAAAAAGCTTCAGACTTGGGCATCTGATCTGCAAATGTTGTCAAACTGACCCCAGCTTTCCGACCTTGGACATCAGGACTTCGAGGATTTCAAGAAGTTATTTTTTTTTAGCTTCAGTAGGTACAACTTTTGGCAACAAAAAGCTTCAGACTTGGGGTTCCAAATCTGACAGTGAGTCTACTCTACTGATTCACTAGATCTCATCTGAATTTGTTTAATTTTACTGCCAACCTGCATTCACTTTTCTTTTATTACTCGTAGCACTTGAAGTCACGCATATGAATTTATGAACTAAAAACAGGTGTTGTGAAGGATCTGAATGCTCTGTGTCATAGCATGTAGAAGATGTTGCTGTTGGGGATCTTTTGTGTTCTCACCCAACGATAGTATGTCTGTGTAAGCAAATACTAAGGTGGAAAATAGTCTCCATAGAACATATGTACCTATCACATAAAAGAAAAAGAAAAATAAAGATCCAGCACACAAGCACACAAATCCTGCATAAATTCTCGCATCTCGCATTTCTTTTTCTATTGAAAATTCCTTCGGCTTTAATATACACAGTGTGAAAATCTTTGCCTCCCCTCCCTCGTATGGAAATATGGAGCATCGAGTTTTCACATATATCACTCGTAGCGTGACAGCACAATTTTCCTTATCTCAGCTTCCCAAGTCCTTCGGTTCCGTCATTTCCTATGGAAGGGTGATGAGTCCCTTGCTTTAGAGCTTGGAGTGTAGAAATCCCTTGCTGAGGAAAATTAATTTGTGGGTATAGAAAACCAGGTCAGAACCTTTTTGGTCCGTTTCTTGAATGGTATCATTGGCGATTTGGTATCCTTAGTTCCTTATTGTATTTTGTATCGAGAGAGTGTTGAATTATTTACAAAAAATTGAGCTCGGTTTACCTTTTGAGTAACCAAGGTGGACCGAATCTTATAAAACTCTAAGTGAAAACTGGGTTAAGTTTGTTCCACTTTTTTGTAACCTGTGAAAACCGTTTGTCTTTATCCCAAACCGTTTTCCGGAAAACTCCGGAAAACCCTTTGGAAAAATGGAAAATCTCAATTTTCAGTCAAACAGTTGACAAATTTTTACCGGCCAGCCTGGTTTTAAATAGCTCTCAATGAGCAGAACAAACCTGTGAAAACCGTTTGTCTTTATCCCAAACCGTTCTCCGGAAAAC
>NW_007378956.1:65727-79253 GCF_000475195.1 Diaphorina citri | reverse complement strand
CCCGCGGACCCGCGACGGTCGTTGTTTCCGTTGGTCGCGCGGCCGGCGTCTCCGCTCTCGGGCGGGGCGTCGGTTTTCGCGCGCGCCACGGCGGCCGTCCGGGCTCAGTCCGCCCGGCCGAACCGATTTTCCTCGCCGCAGTGGAACGTCGCGACTCGCTGGGAAGCGGTCGACGCGGTCCGAGTGGAGCTCGGCGCTGACGAGTCCCCGGGAGGGGAGTGCTCCGAGTGGCGCCGAACCTCGGACTCGCTGGCCGGAGTCCCGGCGGTAGTTTCGAACGCACGCGGTTTGGATACGCTTCTCCTCGTGTGGGGCGCGCCGAGTCGGCGGACGGTATCTTTCTCGCGTCGGTGCGTGTTGACGCGGCCCTTGCTGGCCGTCTTCCGTGCCGGGTGACGGGGGCCGTTCGTCGGCGTCCGATGGCGCCGTATCCCGAACCAGTCGGCGACGACAACCCGAGTCGAGCTCTCGTTCGACCCGTCTTGAAACACGGACCAAGGAGTCTAACGTGTGTGCGAGTCGTTGGGTTCCGCGCCGGCGCCCCTAGTGACGTCGGCGCGACCGCAGACGAAACCCGTTGAGGCGAAAAGAAATTGAAAACGAGTCCAGCACTCGTCGAGGGAAGATAGCGACGGATCCGGCCCCCCCGTTCATCGGGGGGGTTCCCCGAGCAGATCGGCCCGCATTCCCGGGGTGCCTCATCCGCATCTTAAGGCCTCAAAAAACTAATTCTCTTCAGTGGATGGTAATTGTCCTCACGAGGATAAGTGTACCTCACCCCCACACCCGACTCGGCCACGGAGGTTGCTTCAATTAAGCTTGATTCACACTATAGTGCTAGTCAAGGTCCAGTCACGGTCCGGTAACGGTCCGATCAAAAGATTGAGTATAGCTTGATTCACACTATAGTGCCAGTCAAGGTCCAGTCACGGTCCGGTATCGGTCCGATCAAATGATTGTTGAAGGCAAGTAAATGTGAGTGTACACACTAGACGTTCTAGTCAAGTTACGGTAACGGTCAGCTCACAGTCAAAATTTGGAACATTCTCGCGACGAATCTTTTTGATCGGACCGAAACTGGACCGTGACCGGAGCGAGACTGGCACTGTAGTGTGAATAGGTAGCGATCAAGCAACGATCAACATTCCTTCGTTCAGACCAACTAGAAATGAAAGAAAAATGACCGAAGCATGACCGAAGCATGAACGTTGCTTGAACGATAGTGTGAATACTCAATCTTTTGATCGGACCGTTACCGGACCGTGACTGGACCTTGACTGGCACTATAGTGTGAATCAGGCTTTACTGACCACGTAACCTCCGAGGTCTTTGACATTTGGAAATGGAAATCGAGGATCTGTGAGTGACTACAAAATACATTACAGCATATAACACATTATGTTATGACATATGGTTTCAAGAAATGTATCGAGATTTCACCTAATCTACGCAGTATTGATAAAGGCGTTCAAAGTTCATCTGGTTTCAAAAACTCTTCCATGAGATAGGTAGGTAGGTAGGTACTTAGGTAGGTAAGTGTACTGCATAGGTACCTGCCTATATTGCATAAGTATTACTGAAGATAATCGTAGAATCGAGTTGAATCGGGTATAATATTACATAACTATAATATTCAACTGATGGCCGAAACGACCTCAACCTATTCTCAAACTTTAAATGGGTGAGAACCCCGGCTTGCTCGAGATGTTTGAAGCCGCGGGCCTTGGATCACTTGAGTGCCAAGTGGGCCAATTTTGGTAAGCAGAACTGGCGCTGTGGGATGAACCAAACGCCGAGCTACGGCGACTAAATCGACGCTCATTGGAGACCAGAAAAGGCGTTGGTTGCTACCGACAGCAGGGCGGTGGCCATGGAAGTCGGACATCCGCTAAGGAGTGTGTAACAACTCACCTGCCGAAGCAACTAGCCCTGAAAATGGATGCCGCTGAAGCGTCGTGCCTATGCTCGGCCGTCAGTGGCAGAGTGGGCTGTCCGGTACGCGTACCGGCCCGGCAGACCCGGTAAGCCCTGACGAGTAGGAGGGCGCAGTGGTGTGCGCAGAAGGGACCGAGCCGTAAGGCCTTACAGGTTAGGACAGGTTAGGTTAGGTTAGGTTAATGTTAGGTTAGGTTAGGTTAGGTTAGCTTGGATTCGGTTTTTTGACTTTGAATTTGGTTTATTTACAGGTTAGGTTAGATTAGGTTAGGTTAGATTAGGTTAGGTTAGGTTAGGTTAGGTTAATGTGGTTTATTTACAGGTTAGGACAGGTTAGGTTAGGTTAGGTTAATGTTAGGTTAGGTTAGGTTAGCTTAGATTCGGTTTTTTGACTTTGAATTTGGTTTATTTACAGGTTAGGTTAGGTTGGGTTAATGTTAGGTTAGGTTAGGTTAGGTTAGATTAGGTTAGGTTAGGTTAATGTTAGGTTAGGTTAGGTTAGGTTAGGTTAGATTCGGTTATTTGACTTTGAATTTGGTTTATTTACAGGTTAGGTTAGGTTAGGTTAATGTTAGGTTAGGTTAGGTTAATGTTAGGTTAGGTTAGGTTAGGTTAGATTAGGTTAGGTTAGGTTAATGTTAGGTTAGGTTAGGTTAGATTCGGTTATTTGACTTTGAATTTGGTTTATTTACAGGTTAGGACAGGTTAGGTTAGGTTAGGTTAATGTTAGGTTAGGTTAGGTTAGATTCGGTTATTTGACTTTGAATTTGGTTTATTTACAGGTTAGGTTAGATTAGGTTAGGGTAGGTTAGGTTAGGTTAATGTTAGGTTAGGTTAGGTTAGGTTAGATTAGGTTAGGTTAGGTTAATGTTAGGTTAGGTTAGGTTAGGTTAGATTAGGTTAGGTTAGGTTAATGTTAGGTTAGGTTAGGTTAGGTTAGATTAGGTTAGGTTAGGTTAATGTTAGGTTAGGTTAGGTTAGGTTAGATTAGGTTAGGTTAGGTTAATGTTAGGTTAGGTTAGGTTAGGTTAGATTAGGTTAGGTTAGGTTAATGTTAGGTTAGGTTAGGTTAGGTTAGATTAGGTTAGGTTAGGTTAATGTTAGGTTAGGTTAGGTTAGGTTAGATTAGGTTAGGTTAGGTTAATGTTAGGTTAGGTTAGGTTAGATTCGGTTATTTGACTTTGAATTTGGTTTATTTACAGGTTAGGTTAGGTTAGGTTAGTGTTGTGTGTGTGTGTGTGTGTGTGTGTGTGTGTGACTAGAATGGTGGACAGATCTACAAATGTGCACAACCCTAAAACCGCCAAAAAGCGGTCAAAACAGCTGCCAACCGCAGCATGATTTCAGGCGGGCAAGAACGCTCTGCTCGGGCAGAAAAAAATCTTCGGCTAGAGCGAAAAAAAAAAATTCACGCGGGCAAGAACGCTCTGCTCGGGCGAAAAAAAATCTTCGGCTAGAGCGAAAGAAAAAAAAAAATTCACGCGGCCAAGAACGCTCTGCTCGGGCGAAAAAAAATTTTAGGCTGGAGCGAAAAAAAAAAATTCACGCGGGCAAGAACGCTCTGCTCGGGCGAAAAAAAATCTTCGGCTAGAGCGAAAAAAAAAAAAAAAATTCACGCGGGCAAGAACGCTCTGCTCGGGCGAAAAAAAATCTTCGGCTAGAGCGAAAAAAAAAAAAGAGGCTCGGGTAACCGCCTGAACCTCCTTCGTGACAGGGATCGGGGCCTGCAATTTTTCCCCGTGAACGAGGAATTCCCAGTAAGCGCGAGTCATAAGCTCGCGCTGATTACGTCCCTGTCCTTTGTACACACCGCCCGTCGCTACTACCGATCGAATGATTTGGTGAGGTCTTCGGACCGGTGGCGCGGACGGACGCGCCTCGTGCGCCCCGTCCGACGTTCATCGGAAAGATGCCCGAACTCGATCATTTAGAGGAAGTAAAAGTCGTAACAAGGTTTCCGTAGGTGAACCTGCGGAAGGATCATTGCACTGTGTCTGTGTGACCTCCTTTGAGCAAAATTTTTTTTGTGTCGGCGGCGGCGGCGGCGTCCAAACAGAAAAAAAAAGCGGAAACAAAAATGCAATTTTCGGCTTAGAGCGAAAAAAAAAATTCACGCGGGCAAGAACGCTCTGCTCGGGCGAAAAAAAATTTTTCGGCTTAGAGCGAAAAATGAATTTTTTTGACGGAAGCGATGTACTTGCGTCTATTGTTTGGTAATTAAGAATAATAAGATGAAAAAAAAAAATCAGGCGGGCAAGAACGCTCTGCTCGGGCGAAAAATTTTTTTCGCTGGAGCGTAAAATGAATTTTTTTTGACGGAAGCGAAGCGCTCTGGCCGCGGAAAATTGTGTCCAAAACGCTATGTACCCTCAACCATTGGACACGAATTTCGGTACTATAAGGAGAGAGTGCTCTCCGAGAGCAGCCGAGAGAAAAGAAGACGCCGCGAGCTCGCTCGCTCGCCCAGATCTGTGGACGGACGGGGCTGCTCCCACACACACCCGCTTCGCCGGGCGGTGGCGGGCAAAGCAGCTGGTTGGTTGACGGCTGGGCGGGTTTGACGGGCGGGGAACCTTCCCCCGAGCGTGGTGCGCGTTTCCGAGGATTCTGGCGAATGCTCGGACGCGAGAATGGTGGAAAGAGAGACGGCCTGGAGAATGTGTCTCCGCGAGTCGGTGTCGGGCGACTGACGAGCGAAATGACGGCGGCGAGGGCGAAACGTGGCGCTTTTCGAAGCCAACCCGTCTCGTGCCTGCCGAGCTGACCCCGGGTGTCCCGCCGCGAGCAAAGTCTCTACTGTCGAGCCTGAGAGAGACACGGAGCAGCCCTGGACGGGTGCCCTCCGAGAGCAGCCGAGAAAAGAGAAGACGCGATGCCCCGCGCTCTCCCGCTCACTCTGATCATAGCACCGAGTCGCCTGAGCCCGGGAGCTCGCCCAGATTTGTGGACGGACCGCTGCTCCCACACAAGCAGCTGGTTGGTTGACGGCTGGGCGGGTTTCGCCGGGCGTGTACTGTTGTACTGGGCGGGGAACCTTCCCCCGAGCGTGGTGCGCGTCTCTCCGAAAGAGAGACGCGCGTAGTCGAAAGAGAGAATGGCGCCTGGAGAATGTGTCTCCGCGAGCTCGGTCGGTGTCGGGCGACTGACGAGCGAACTGACGGTGCCGGGGGGCGAGGAGGTCGAAACGTGGCGCTTTTCGAAGCCAACCCGTCTCGTGCCTGCCGAGCTGACCCCGGGTGTCCCACCGCGAGCAAAGTCTCTACGGTCGAGCCTGAGAGAGACCCCCGTCCACACCCAGAGCAGCCCTGGTGTGTGCGACCATATAGAATGGTGATGTCTTTTTGTGAACACGCGCCCTCGCGCTCGCGCGCGGGGCGTCAAACCGGGGGCGTCCGTGGCGTTCTCGGGGCGGCGCCGCGCGTGTCGAGTGTGATACGCCAGACGACGAGGACAGTTCCCTGGTTGATCCTGCCAGTAGTCATATGCTTGTCTCAAAGATTAAGCCATGCATGTCTCAGTGCAAGCCGTACGCGCTCGCGCGTCTAGGTGAAACCGCGAAAGGCTCATTAAATCAGTTATGGTTCCTTGGATCGTACCGCTCAGTTACTTGGATAACTGTGGTAATTCTAGAGCTAATACATGCCGACAGAGTTCCGACCCTCGGGGAGGAACGCTTTTATTAGATCAAAACCCATCGGGCTCGGTGTCGCTTCGCGCGGCCGAGCCCGACAACACTCGGTCCGCTTCGCGCGGGCCGACCAAGTGGTGACTCTGAATAACTTTGTGCTGATCGCACGGTCTCTCCGTACCGGCGATGCATCTTTCAAATGTCTGCCTTATCAACTGTCGACGGTAGGCTATGCGCCTACCGTGGTCGTAACGGGTGACGGGGGATTAGGGTTCGATCCCGGAGAGGGAGCCTGAGAAACGGCTACCACATCCAAGGAAGGCAGCAGGCACGCAAATTACCCACTCCCAGCCCAGGGGAGGTAGTGACGAAATGTAACGATACGGGTCTCGTCCGAGGAGGCCGCGTAATCGGAATGAGTACACTCTAAAAACGTGTGACGAGGATCCATTGGAGGGCAAGTCTGGTGCCAGCAGCCGCGGTAATTCCAGCTCCAATAGCGTATATTAAAGTTGTTGTGGTTAAAAAGCTCGTAGTTGGATGTGTGTGACGCGGCGTCGGTTCACCGCTCTCGACAGGCGGTGTCAACTGGCGCGTCGCAGAACCGCCCTGCCGGTGGCGGTTCGAGCCCGGTCGCAGCCGCTCTGACCGCGCGCCGCTCTCCTTCGGGGGGGCGGGCGTGCCAGGCGCGCGCTCGGCCACTCGGGCGTCGACCGTCGGCCCCGGGGTCTCGCCAGCCCCGGTGTTGTCCTGTCGCGGCGCTCCCTCGGGTCACATGTAAGGTGTCCGCCCGGGTGGGGGGCGTCGAGGCGGACCGGCACGTTTACTTTGAACAAATTAGAGTGCTCAAAGCAGGCAAACAAAGTGTGCGACGGGCCGCAAGGCCCGGGCGCCGCCCGAATACTGTGTGCATAGAATAACTGAAGAGGACGTCGGTTCCAGTTTACAGAGGTGTGAAGTGGTTTAACGGAACCCGACGTAATGATTAACAGGGACGGCGCGGGGGCATTCGTACTGCGACGTTAGAGGTGAAATTCTTGGATCGTCGCAAGACGAACCGAAGCGAAAGCGTTTGCCAAGTACGTCCCCGTTGATCAAGAACGAAAGTTAGAGGCTCGAAGGCGATCAGACACCGCCCTAGTTCTAACCATAAACGATGTCAGCCAGCGATCCGCCAACGTTCCTCCGCTGACTTGGCGGGCAGCTTCCGGGAAACCAAAGCTTTTGGACTCCAGGGGAAGTATGGTTGCAAAGCTGAAACTTAAAGGAATTGACGGAAGGACACCACCAGGAGTGGAGCCTGCGGCTTAATTTGACTCAACACGGGAAATCTCACCAGGCCCGGACACCGGAGGGATTGACAGATTGAGAGCTCTTTCTTGATTCGGTGGGTGGTGGTGCATGGCCGTTCTTAGTTGGTGGAGCGATTTGTCTGGTTAATTCCGATAACGAACGAGACTCTTTCCTGCTGACTAGTTGACAGTGTATCGACTCCGCCGGTCGGCGGGGCCGGGGCCCACCGTGCCGTTCGTTCGCGTCGCGCGCGTTCCCGCTCTCGGGCGGGGCGTGCGGTCGCGGCGGCGGCGCGGCCCGGTTCTCCGTGCCGCGGCGAGAGCTACCTGCAACCCATATATAATCTTCTCAGAGGGACAGACGGCGTCAAGCCGTACGAGATTGAGCAATAACAGGTCTGTGATGCCCTCAGATGTTCTGGGCCGCACGCGCGCTACACTGAAGGAATCAGCGCGTCCTATGCCCTGGGCCGAGAGGCTCGGGTAACCGCCTGAACCTCCTTCGTGACAGGGATCGGGGCCTGCAATTTTTCCCCGTGAACGAGGAATTCCCAGTAAGCGCGAGTCATAAGCTCGCGCTGATTACGTCCCTGTCCTTTGTACACACCGCCCGTCGCTACTACCGATCGAATGATTTGGTGAGGTCTTCGGACCGGTGGCGCGGACGGACGCGCCTCGTGCGCCCCGTCCGACGTTCATCGGAAAGATGCCCGAACTCGATCATTTAGAGGAAGTAAAAGTCGTAACAAGGTTTCCGTAGGTGAACCTGCGGAAGGATCATTGCACTGTGTGACCTCCTTTGAGCAAAATTTTTTTTGTGTCGGCGGCGGCGGCGGCGTCCAAACAGAAAAAAAAAGCGGAAAACAAAAATGCACCTCGGCTTGTCCCGTCATTCATTATTTTTGCATAATTTTCGGAATACAAAAACGAAAAGACACAAAAATAAATGACATGAAAACCCCGAACGGTGGATCACTTGGCTCGTGGGTCGACGAAGACCGCAGCAAACTGCGCGTCATTGTGTAAAATGCAGATTCACACGAACATCGACATGTCGAACGCACATTGCTGGCCCGAAACGCTGGCGTTTCGGGTCACGTACATCCGAGGGTCGGTATCGAACTCGAACTATCAGTACGAGTTAGGCTCGACTCTCTCGCGCGCACTCACTCACTCGCTCACTCACTCCGGTGTGTGTGGTGTGTGTGTGTGTCGCGACTCGAGTCGGCCGCCAGTTCTGCCAGCCTTCGCGGGCTCGGCTTGCATGGGAGTTCTTCGCGGCTGCTCTCTCTCTCTCTCTCTCTCTCGAGGGGGGGAGGCAGTCGGACGGCGTCTTCCCTGAAATATTTTTTTTCGGCCCCGCACGCGAACGAAACATCTCGTCGTCGTGTGTGTTCGAAAGAAAAAATCGTGTGCTCGCTCGCGCCTTAGGCCCGCCGCCCCCCCCCCGAGAGTGTATGATGTGTGTGAACGCGCGCCAGCCTTGACGCTGGTAGCGAGACGCTCTGCACTGCTCGTGTGCGGTGTGTGTGTGTGTCGCTCGAAGTGAACCGGCGGTGCGCGCGCCCCCTGTCCAGTAGTACCACACGCTCTCTCTCGAAGCGCGCGTGCGACTCGACCCCCCCGTTGAATAAGTGTTCTCGCACACACGTATTTCTACGGGCCGAGGTTCTCGCACGCGTTCACCCGTGAGAGGGCTTCTTCTGGGGCGTGCAAGGATGCCTTCAGCGTGTCGTGCTCTTGTGTTTGAACCGGCCGCTCTTGTGTGTGGCATGGACGCGAACCAAGCACCACAGCAGTGTGGGAGAGTGTCGAGTGAGTTGAGCGCCGCGCGGCCGCACTACACCTGCGCGCGCACACACGTGAACCCCCCCACTCGAACTCGAACGACCTCGGGCTGTACGGGACTACCCGGTGGATTTAAGCATATCGATAAGCGGAGGAAAAGAAACTAACGAGGATTCCCCCAGTAGCGGCGAGCGAAGAGGGAAGAGCCCAGCACCGAATCCCCGGAGCCGAGTGCTTCGTCGAGGAAATGTGGTGTTCGAGTGGTCCCGCTTATCCTGGGCGATTGGCCGGCGCGTTCAAGTCCACCTTGAAAGGGGCCACGGCCCAGAGAGGGTGCCAGGCCCGTCGAGACCGCCTGCGCCCGCCCAGGAGGGGTCCACTCTAGAGTCGGGTTGCTTGGAAATGCAGCCCTAAGCAGGTGGTAAACTCCATCTAAGGCTAAATACGACCACGAGACCGATAGCGAACAAGTACCGTGAGGTAAAGTTGAAAAGAACTTTGAAGAGAGAGTTCAACGAGTACGTGAAACCGTTCGGGGGTAAACGAACGAGCCCCGATGAACGCGAACGGCGAGGACTCAGTTTCGTGTCGGTGTGTGCGGGACCCGCGCGACCCGGTCGTTGGTGCCGTTGGTCCGCGCGCGCGCGGCCGGCGTTTCCGCTCTCCGGGGCGGAACGTCGGTTTTCGTGCGCGCGCCCACGGCCGGCGCCGTCCGCGGGCTCGACGCCGCCCGGCCGAACCGATTTTCCTCGCCGCAGTGGAACGTCGCGACTCGCTGGGAAGCGGTCGACGCGGTCCGAGTGGAGCTCGGCGCCCACGAGTCCCCGGGAGGGGAGTGCTCGGAGCGGCGCCGAACCTCGGACTCGCTGGCCGGAGTCCCGGCGGTAGTGTCGAACGCACGCGGTTTGGATACGCCCTCGCGCCTCGTGTGGGGGGGCGTGCCGGGTCGGCGGACGGTATCTTTCTCGCGTCGGTGCGTGTTGACGCGGCCCAGCCTAGGCTGGGCCGTCTTCCGTGCCGGGTGACGGGGGCCGTTCGTCGGCGTCCGATGGTGCCGTATCCCGAACCAGTCGGCGACGACAACCCGAGTCGAGCTCTCGTTCGACCCGTCTTGAAACACGGACCAAGGAGTCTAACGTGTGTGCGAGTCGTTGGGTTCCGCGCGCCGACGCCCCCCCCGGGGACGTCGGCCGCGACCGCAGACGAAACCCGTTGAGGCGAAAAGAAATTGAAAACGAGTCCAGCACTCGTCGAGGGAAGATGGCGACGGATCCGGCCCCCTTGTTACCGGGGGGTTCCCCGAGCAGATCGGCCCGCATTCCCGGGGTGCCTCATCCGCCGGTCGGCCGTGTCAAAGCGCGCGCCGGCCGACGAGAGGTGCGCCCAGAGCACACACGCTAGGACCCGAAAGATGGTGAACTATGCCTGGCCAGGACGAAGTCAGGGGAAACCCTGATGGAGGTCCGAAACGATTCTGACGTGCAAATCGATCGTCTGAGCTGGGTATAGGGGCGAAAGACTAATCGAACTATCTAGTAGCTGGTTCCCTCCGAAGTTTCCCTCAGGATAGCTGGCGCTCGGAGGTGGTACGAACGAACTCAACTGAGTCTCTTCCGGTAAAGCGAATGATTAGAGGCCTTGGGGCCGAAACGACCTCAACCTATTCTCAAACTTTAAATGGGTGAGAACCCCGGCTTGCTCGAGATGTTTGAAGCCGCGGGCCTTGGATCACTTGAGTGCCAAGTGGGCCAATTTTGGTAAGCAGAACTGGCGCTGTGGGATGAACCAAACGCCGAGCTACGGCGACTAAATCGACGCTCATGGGAGACCAGAAAAGGCGTTGGTTGCTACCGACAGCAGGGCGGTGGCCATGGAAGTCGGACATCCGCTAAGGAGTGTGTAACAACTCACCTGCCGAAGCAACTAGCCCTGAAAATGGATGCCGCTGAAGCGGCGGGCCTCTGCTCGGCCGTCAGTGGCAGAGTGGGCTGTCCGGTACGCGTACCGGCCCGGCAGACCCGGTAAGCCCTGACGAGTAGGAGGGCGCAGTGGTGTGCGCAGAAGGGACCGAGCCGTAAGGCCGCCTGGAGCCGCCACTGGTGCAGATCTTGGTGGTAGTAGCAAATACTCGAGTGAGAGCCCTGGAGGGCTGATGTGGAGAAGGGTTCCTTGTGAACAGCCGTTGCACAAGGCTCAGTCGATCCTAAGTCCTCGCCAAACAGCGATGCTATAAGCAGTGGTTCGTGTTGATTTTGTGTTGATTGTGTTTTCGCAAAAGCATAACAACAACGAAAATTGTAACCGCCACGGACGAAAGGGGACGCGGTCCCCATTCCGCTACCTGGACGCGGAACCGCTCTCATGTTTCGTGGCCCTCGTCCGACGTGTCGCCGCTTCAACGCGCGCGCACACGCTCGGCGTAGGCCTCGTCGGGGCAACCCGAAAAGACCCGGAGAAGCTGAGGGGAGCTCCGGGCAGAGTTATCTTTTCTGTTTCAGCGTTGTAGCTGCCCTGGAATCCTCTCGCGGGAAGATAGGGAGCCGAACGCGGAGAGCGCCGCAGTCTGCTGCGGTGTCCGGAGCCTGCCCCTCGGACCGTGAAAATCCGGGAGAGGGCCACGCGAAGTCTCGCGCCAGGTCGTACTCATATCCGCATCAGGTCTCCGAGGTGAAGAGCCTCTAGTCGTATAGACTAATGTAGGTAAGGGAAGTCGGCAAAATCGATCCGTAACTTCGGAATAAGGATTGGCTCTGAGGAACGCGGTCCGTCGGGCTTGGTCGCGAAGCGGGTTAGCCGCCCACGAGCCTCGTGCGCGGGCGAGGTGCGAGGTGAAGGCCGGTTGTCGTCGCGATGTCCGCGGCCCCGCGCACCCCGGCGCGCGCCTTCGGGCGTGTGTGTCCGGTGTGTGCGCGTGTGGTTCGCGCGGAGTCGCCGCAGTCGGTTTCGGATCCGAGCGCCGAGTCCGCGTCCGCGGTGGCTGGGCACCCCGCGGAGCTTCCTCGCTGCGAGACCCCGGGTTCTGTTGGGCGCGGGGTTCACGCCCCGCGTTCGCACCGGGCGCTTCTCTTCGGCGGCCATGTAAACGGTCAGCTCAGAACTGGCACGGACAAGGGGAATCCGACTGTCTAATTAAAACAAAGCATTGCGATGGCCCCAAAGGGTGCCTGACGCAATGTGATTTCTGCCCAGTGCTCTGAATGTCAACGTGAAGAAATTCAAGCAAGCGCGGGTAAACGGCAGGAGTAACTATGACTCTTTTAAGGTAGCCAAATGCCTCGTCATCTAATTAGTGACGCGCATGAATGGATTAACGAGATTCCCAATCTGTCCCTATCTACTATCTAGCGAAACCACAGCCAGGGGAACGGTCCTGGAAAAATTAGCGGGGAAAGAAGACCCTGTTGAGCTTGACTCCAGTCTGGCCCTGTACGGAGAAATGAGAGGTGTAGAATAAGTGGGAGACGGGGGTGGCGGTTCACCGTCGGTCGAGTTCCGCGCTCGGGTCGGTGCGCGTGGCCGTCGCCGGTGAAATACCACTACTCTCATCGTTTCCTTACTTACTCGATGAAGCGGAAAGCGTGTGGCTACGCTGTCGGCGGTGTCCGCGGCGGTTCGCGCGGCCGTCCCGCGCGCCGTTTCGGGCCTCCGGGTTCGGGAGCGGATCGCGCGGGCGACGCCGGGGTCGGTCGCCGGGGCCGTCGGCTTCGCCATCCAATCACGGAATTCTTGAAACCAAGCGCAAGCGGGTCGTCGACCGGGCGTCGCGTTCGTTGCTCGCGGGCGAGTGGCTTTCGTTGCTGGCGTTCCGCGGCGGCGAGTCGCGGCGTCCACCTCAGGTCGGCGAGCTTATCCCCGAGCGCGATCCGATTCGAGGACCGCGCCAGGCGGGGAGTTCGACTGGGGCGGTACATCTGTCAAAGAATAACGCAGGTGTCCTAAGGTCGGCTCAGCGAGGACAGAAACCTCGCCCGGAGCAAAAGGGCAAAAGCCGGCTTGATCTCGATGTGTTCAGCACAGCATAGGGACTGCGAAAGCAAGGCCTTTCGATCCTTTTGGCTTGACCGAGGTTTTCAGCAAGAGGGTGTCCGGAATAGTTACCACAGGGGATACTGGCTTGTGGCGGCCAAGCGTCATAGCGACGTCGCTTTTTGATCCTTCCGATGTCGGCTCTCCCTATCATCTTTGCGAAGCAAAATCGCTGAGTGTCGGGATTGTTCACCCGTCTAAAGGGAACGTGAGCTCGGTTTCGACCCGTTCGTGAGACAGGTTAGTTCTTACCGCCCTACCGATGAACTGCGGAGACCCGGAAGGTCGTTGCCGTCAGAAATCCTGCTCAGCACGAAGGGAACCAGCCGCAGGGCGGACAATTGGTCGAGCACCGCCCCGAGCGGACACCGGTGGCCGACGCAACCATCAGCGGGATACGCCCTGAACCCCCAAGGCCGTACCGTTTCTTACCCCCCGCTTCATCGAAGTTTTAAGTAAAAAAGGAGAAAAAACGGATTGGAAAAAGTAGTTTTTGGGTAAAAATTTCCCCACCGGGCGGAAACCGGGGCACGCGGAAAAAAACCCCGAAACCGAAGCCCGCCGAAAAACTTTCGGAAACGACGGTTGAAACCGCACCCCCCGGTCTTCCGCCGCCTTATTCCTTAACCCTTTTCTCCAATTAGGTCCTCCCCGTTTTCAGACCCAGGAAACCGGAAGTTCCCCAAGCCCCCTCAAACAGGGCTTTTTCCCTTTTCCCGCTTTTAATTTTCCCAGGAACCGTCTGTGTCCCTGGCTTTTTGGGGTTTGGTTTTCCCGCTAGAAAAATAAGTGAAGAGACTATGGGGACAGTTTGGGAAAAAATGCGTTTCGTCTTAATCCATTCCAAATGCGGCCGG
>NW_007378956.1:57430-62030 GCF_000475195.1 Diaphorina citri | reverse complement strand
CGATTTTCCTCGCCGCAGTGGAACGTCGCGACTCGCTGGGAAGCGGTCGACGCGGTCCGAGTGGAGCTCGGCGCTGACGAGTCCCCGGGAGGGGAGTGCTCCGAGTGGCGCCGAACCTCGGACTCGCTGGCCGGAGTCCCGGCGGTAGTTTCGAACGCACGCGGTTTGGATACGCTTCTCCTCGTGTGGGGCGCGCCGAGTCGGCGGACGGTATCTTTCTCGCGTCGGTGCGTGTTGACGCGGCCCTTGCTGGCCGTCTTCCGTGCCGGGTGACGGGGGCCGTTCGTCGGCGTCCGATGGCGCCGTATCCCGAACCAGTCGGCGACGACAACCCGAGTCGAGCTCTCGTTCGACCCGTCTTGAAACACGGACCAAGGAGTCTAACGTGTGTGCGAGTCGTTGGGTTCCGCGCCGGCGCCCCTAGTGACGTCGGCGCGACCGCAGACGAAACCCGTTGAGGCGAAAAGAAATTGAAAACGAGTCCAGCACTCGTCGAGGGAAGATGGCGACGGATCCGGCCCCCCCGTTCATCGGGGGGGTTCCCCGAGCAGATCGGCCCGCATTCCCGGGGTGCCTCATCCGCCGGTCGGCCGTCAAAACGCCGGCCGACGAGAGGTGCGCCCAGAGCACACACGCTAGGACCCGAAAGATGGTGAACTATGCCTGGCCAGGACGAAGTCAGGGGAAACCCTGATGGAGGTCCGAAACGATTCTGACGTGCAAATCGATCGTCGGAGCTGGGTATAGGGGCGAAAGACTAATCGAACTATCTAGTAGCTGGTTCCCTCCGAAGTTTCCCTCAGGATAGCTGGCGCTCGGAGGTGGTACGAACGAACTCAACTGAGTCTCTTCCGGTAAAGCGAATGATTAGAGGCCTTGGGGCCGAAACGACCTCAACCTATTCTCAAACTTTAAATGGGTGAGAACCCCGGCTTGCTCGAGATGTTTGAAGCCGCGGGCCTTGGATCACTTGAGTGCCAAGTGGGCCAATTTTGGTAAGCAGAACTGGCGCTGTGGGATGAACCAAACGCCGAGCTACGGCGACTAAATCGACGCTCATGGGAGACCAGAAAAGGCGTTGGTTGCTACCGACAGCAGGGCGGTGGCCATGGAAGTCGGACATCCGCTAAGGAGTGTGTAACAACTCACCTGCCGAAGCAACTAGCCCTGAAAATGGATGCCGCTGAAGCGGCGGGCCTCTGCTCGGCCGTCAGTGGCAGAGTGGGCTGTCCGGTACGCGTACCGGCCCGGCAGACCCGGTAAGCCCTGACGAGTAGGAGGGCGCAGTGGTGTGCGCAGAAGGGACCGAGCCGTAAGGCCGCCTGGAAGCCGCCACTGGTACAGATCTTGGTGGTAGTAGCAAATAATCGAATGAGATCTTGGAGGACTGAAGTGGAGGAAGGGTTTCGTTGTGAACAGTGGTTGATCACGAGTTAGTCGATCCTAAGCTTATGCGAAAGCTGTTTAATTTATGTTACAATACGATAGTATTTTGTTGTACATAATAACACAAATAAACAGCGAAAGACGAATACGGTTCCAATTCCGTAACCTGGGGAACCCCTTGATTATACGTTTGTCTATTAAAACTCGGCGTCTTCTTACACTCACTGGCAACACAAACGACCATAGAGAAGCCTTCGAGGATACTGAAGAGCTTTTCTTTTCTGCTAAACAAACGCTACCACCATGGAAATCTTTTATAGAGAGATAATGTTGGATGGCTTGCGTAAGGAGCCATGACATTTACTGTTGTGTCAGTATTTTCTCCTAAGACCTGAAAATCTAATAGTGGGCCACGCAAACTTCTCAACAGACCTACCGATATCGCAGATCCGCCGTCTCCAGGGTGAAGAGTCTCTAGTCGATAGAATAATGTAGGTAAGGCGAAGTCGGCCAAATTAGATCCGTAACTTCGCGAGATAATGATGGCTCTGAAGATTGAGATTGTCGGGCCTTGATTGGGACACGTTTATAACGGTAAGTGCCTCGTTCTGGGTAAATAGGTTGGTGTTCTGCATCGAGCGTCCCCGGATAGAAGATTCATAGCCAAAATGTGGAACTTTCTTGCGAGATGGTGACGGCCGCTTAACGCGCTTTCCATCACAAACGCTTATCAATAACAATTAATTCGAACTGCGCCACGACCTGGTGAAACCGACTGTCTAATAAAACAAGACATTGCTGATGCCTAGCGGGTGTTGACACAATGTGCATTTCTGGCCCAGTGCTCTGAATGTCAAAGTGAAGAAATTCAAGAAGCGCGCGGTAAACGGCACCGAGTAACTATGACTCTCTTAAGGTAGCCAATGCCTCGTCATCTAATTAGTGACGGCGCATGAATGGATTAACGAGATTCCTACTGTCCCTACTACTATCTAGCGAAACCACAGCCCAAGGGAACGGGCTGAGAATAATTAGCGGGGAAATAAAGACCTGTTGAGCTTGACTCATAGGTCTGGCACTGTAAGGAACATAAGGGCGTGTAGGCATAATGGGAGATGTGTACTTTCGGCGGGTTGCATATCAACAATGAGAATACCACTACCCTTATGGTTTCCTTACTACTTGGATTTAGGTGGACGTGTATCATATTACTTAGCCATTTAATGGATAACACACTTCATTGAGTATTCTTATGGTATTTTGTTGATGCGAACTTCTAGTTTCCAAAAAGTATCCGGTTTTGTTATTCATTACCCTACAAATTTCGCTAATATAGATTGTCCCTGTCGTGGATTCGTCTGTTGCCGCGCGATTGATATAGCAATTTGGTTTAACTTTTGTGGCCTAGATATGATCCATCAAGCGACACTGCCAGGTGGCGGAGTTTCGACTGGGGCGCGTACATCTCTCACATAATAACGGAAGTGTCCGAAGGCCAGCTCAGCTGCGGCAGAAACCGACACATAGATCAAAAGCCGGGGCAAATGCTGGCTTGATCTCGTCCCGTATTCAGTACATACAGAGGACGGCAAAAGCTCGGCCTATCGATCCTTTTGGTTTAACGAGTTTTTTTAGCAAGAGCCCGTGGTCAGAAAAAGTTACCACAGGGATATCTGACTTGTGGCCCCAGGTTCATAGCGACGTCGGCTTATTGATTCCTTCGGATGTCGGGCTCTCCTATCATTGTGAAGCAAAATTCACCCCAAGCGCTGGTTGTTCACCCATGCAAGGTAACGTGAGCTGGGTTTAGACCGTCATGAGGACCAGGTTAGTTCTACCCTTACTGAATGACTATAGTTGCTTCCAACTTGACGATTCCAGCCGTAGTACGAGGTAGGAACCGCAGGACGGACCTATGGGCTTAACTGCTTGTTCGGACGCGAACAGTGGTATGACGTCTACGTCCGTCGATTATGGCCTGAACGCCTCTAAGTCGTCGTATCCGAGGTCTGGATGGAGAACATAGCCAAAGGGGTCACCGTAGTCCTTAGGGCAAATACCACTTAAGGAATGTCATTCGCCTTAGCGTGGGTTTGACCAGTAGTTTGATGCTAATTGCTTGCCTGAATATAGCGAGGACGGGAGCGAAAGACCCCCGTTCGACGAGCTAATTTGTAGTCGCGCTAATCATTAGGTTATTGCGATCTGAATGCCCGAGATCAATTGTAACAGACCTTTGGTAACAGGGCAGGGTGTTGTAAATGGTAGAGAGAGTGCCATACTGCGATCCACTCGAAACTTATCCCTCGCTTGCCGATTTGTTCATCAACGACCATGCTTCTGTGATTTGGACACCGTAATGGGTGTGTAGAGTGTATGGCTGTAGCTTGTTGTTGTCTGTTGTATTATTAGCAGCAGGCAGCGGGCAGCTACACCACATGCTCTACATTACCACATTTCGTGTAACTGTGAGGAGCATGTGTTATCAGATAGCTATGGACACGCTGAGCTATGCTTGCTGGCTTATGATTACTGATCAGATACGCATATTCATAGTTCGGATGGATGTCGTCAATCCTACAATACCGACCATAATACCGTATATATAACCATTATATTGAATTTGAGTGGTCCGATTCGTTAGAGAAGAAGCAGAGTGCTGAGATACATGGGTGCTGTGTTGTGTAACGCCGGTTTGGTGTTGTAGTGTAACGTGCTTGCAATATTGCAATAGGACTTATGAATGCGCGCTCCAGCGCTGCGCATACATTCATTATCAAAAATTTTATAAGTCGTGCAGATTCTAGAGTGATGTGATGTGGTGTTAGAGAGATGAGCTTGTGCGTTTGGTGTTGTGTTTGGTGTTGTTGTAGTGCTAACGTGCTTGCAATATTGAAGGATAATGGAATGCCGCGCTCCGCGCGCGCTCATTCATTATCAAAATTTTATAAGTCGTTGGATTTAGAGTATAAACGGTCAGTTGAGGTATGCAACATTTCGAGCATAAAGTCGTTGCGATTATTGCCATTTAAAATACAATGTTTGCTGAACGTGTTAGAGCCCATATAAGTCGTCTGGATTTAGAAAAATTTTATAAGCGTTGGATCTAGAAGGGTTCAAAGTCGTTGGAGATATACTTGAGAGTATGTTCGACGCATAAAGTTACGTAGGTATCATGGTTGTGTTGATAGAAACAGATCATTGGAAACAAACT
>NW_007378956.1:53378-55509 GCF_000475195.1 Diaphorina citri | reverse complement strand
TGTGGGTTTAGGTTAGGTGTAAGTTGGGTTTGGGTTGGTTTGGGTTGGGTTGGTTGGTGAGGTGGGTAGGCTTAGGTCTAGGTCTTAGGATTAGGTTAGGTTAGGTTTACGGTGTAGGGTAGGTTTAGGTTTGGGTTCGGCTTAACAGCACCACAACATGTGTGCCGCGCCCCTCGTTCTCTTTCGCCACATTGCACCGGGGCCGTCCGACGTCGCGGCCCGGGCCGCTCGCGTATCGAAACTAATAGACACTCTGAAGCCGCCACTTGTATCTCTTAGATACCACGCTCCATGCTCGCGAACCCCCACAAGCCCGGCGTGTATCTGCTTAGAATACACCCATTGCCGGCCTGAAACCCACAAGCCCGCGGTGTTCTTTTCGAGATACCAGCTGGACGAGGCACTCATCGGCGGGCTTCAGAACTTCGGCAGGTAGTGGACTGTTCAAGCGTGGTGCTTTCGTCTATTGTGATGAGACGGCGCGCGAGGTAACTTCTCGACTCGGGTGGTAAGAATAACAACAACAACAAACAACAACAAACAATAACGAAGATGGTTAAAAAAAAGCGGGGGGGGCAAAAGTAAATTTCACGCGCGGGCGGAAGGAAACGCTCTGCGCGGGCGAAAAAATTTTCGCTGGAGACGTAAAATGGAAATTTTTTTGACGTAAGCAGAAGCGCGTCTGGCCGGCCGAAAAATGGTGTTCAAAACGCCGGTGTGGTTTTTCAATATCAATGACTTTCGTGCGCGTATTGTGATGAGACGGGCGCGTGAATAGTCTCGCACTCACGCCGGTGGGTAATGGAATAGAGAATCAAAACCAACAAACAACAAGCAGACAACAGATATAACAAGATGTTAAAAAACAAGAGGGGGGGGAACGGGACAAGCATAAATGTTCACGCGGGCGAAGAACGCTCTGCGCGGGGGAAATTTTTTTCGGCTGTGGGCGCTAAAATGAAATTTTTTCTTGACGCGGGGAAGAGAAGCGGCTCTGGGCGCGAAAAATTGGTGTTCAGAAGAACGCTGGTGGTAATTATCATGTACTTTGCGTCTATTGTTGATGAGACCGGGCGTAATATCTCGACTCGCGCGGGTGGTGTGGAAAAAAAAAAAAAAAAAAAAAAAAAAAAAAAAAAAAAAAAAAAAAAAAAAATTAAAAAAAAAGGGGGGGGGGGGGGGGGGCAAAGTAAATTTCACGCGGGCAAGAACGCTCTGCGCGGGCGAAAAAATTTTTCGGCTGGAGCGTAAAATGAAATTTTTTTGACGGAAGAGAAGCGCTCTGGCCGCGAAAAATTGTGTTCAAAACGCTATGTACCCTCAACCATTGGACACGAATTTCGGTACTATATGGAGACAGTGGTCTCCGAGAGCAGCCGAGAGAAAAGAAGACGCGATGCCCCTTCTCTCTCACTCTGATCATAGCACCGAGTCGCCTGAGCCCGGGAGCTCGCCTGGATTTGTGGACGGACCGCTGCTCCCACACACCCGCTTCGGCGGGCGGTGGCGGGCAAGCTGGTTGGTTGACGGCTGGGCGGGCTTAGCCGGGCGTGAACTGTTGGCGGGCGGGGGGACCCTTCCCCCCGAGTGTGGTGCGCGTGTTTCCGATGCCCCGGACGCGCGCGCGTGTTTCAAAAAGAGAGGCGGTCTGGAGAATGTGTCTCCGCGGGCTCGGCCGGTGTCGGACGACTGACGAGCGAACTGACGGTGCCGGGGGCGAGGAGGTCGCGAAACGTGGCGCTTTTCGAAGCGAACCCGTCTCTCGTGCTTGCCGCGAAACCCCGGGCGTCCGCCGAGCAAAGTTGAATCTCTACTGTCGAGCCTAGAGACCCGTCCGCACGGGGCAGCAAGCCAGCCAGCCAGTGTGTGACTGTAGAATGGTGATGTTTTTTGTGTGAACACGCGCCCTCGTACACGTGTGTGCGCGCGCGCGCGCGGGACGTCAAACCGGGAGCGCCTATGGCGTTTTCGGGGCGGCGGCGCCGCGCGCGCGCGCGCGCGCGTGTCGGGTGTGAGTCGACGACGAGGACAGTTCCCTGGTTGATCCTGCCAGTAGTCATATGCTTGTCTCAAAGATTAAGCCATGCATGTCTCAGTGCAAGCCGTACGCGCTCGCGCGTCTAGGTGAAAC
>NW_007378956.1:48378-50878 GCF_000475195.1 Diaphorina citri | reverse complement strand
TTAGGCCCGACTCTCTCGCGCGCGCCGCACTCCACTTGTGTGTGCGGCCGCGACTCGAGTCGGCCGTCAGTTCTGCCAGCCTTCGCGGGCTCGGCTTGCATGGGAGTTCTTCGCCGGCTGCTCTCTCTCTCTCTCCCGAGGGGGGGGGGCAGTCGACGGCGTCTCCTGAAATATTTCGCCACGCGACGCGAAACATTTCGCGTCGTGTGTGTTCGAAAGGAAAAAACGTGTGCTCGCTTAACGCCGAGAGTGTGTATGTGTGAACCGCGCTAGCCTTGACGCTGGCAGCGAGACGCTCTGCACTGCCTTGTGTGTGTCGCTCGAAGTGAACGGCCGCCCCCCCAGTAGTACCCACACGCTCTCTCTCGAAGCGCGCGTGCGACCTCGACCCCCCGTTGAATAAGTGTTCTCGCACACACGTATTTCTACGGGCCGAGGTTCTCGCACGCGTTCACCCGTGAGAGGGCTTCTTCTGGGGCGTGCAAGGATGCCTTCAGCGTGTCGTGCTCTTGTGTTGAACCGGCCGCTCTTGTGTGTGGCATGGACGCGAACCAAGCACCAGCAGTGTGGGAGAGTGTCGAGTGAGTTGAGCGCCGCGCGGCCCGCACTACACCTGCGCGCGCACACACACGTGAACCCCCCCACTCGAACTCGAACGACCTCGGGCTGTACGGGACTACCCGGTGGATTTAAGCATATCGATAAGCGGAGGAAAAGAAACTAACGAGGATTCCCCAGTAGCGGCGAGCGAAGAGGGAAGAGCCCAGCACCGAATCCCCGGAGCCGAGTGCTTCGTCGAGGAAATGTGGTGTTCGAGTGGTCCCGCTTATCCTGGGCGATTCGGCCGGGTGCGTTCAAGTCCACCTTGGAAAGGCCACGGCCCCAGAGAGGGTGCCAGGCCCGTAGAGACCGCTGCGCCCGCCCAGGAGGGGTCCACTCTAGAGTCGGGTTGCTTGGAAATGCAGCCCCTAAGCAGGTGGTAAACTCCATCTAAGGCTAAATACGACCACGAGACCGATAGCGAACAAGTAACCGTGGAGGTAAAGTTGAAAAGAACTTTGAAGAAGAGAGTTCAACGAGTACGTGAAACCGTTCGGGGGTTAAACGAACGAGACCGATGACGCGTCCGGCGAGGACTCAGTTTCGTGTCGGCCCCGCGGACCGCGACGGTCGTTGTTTTCCGTTGGTCGCGCGCGCCGGCGTCTCCGCTCTCGGGCGGGGCGTCGGTTTTCGCGCGCGCCACGGCGGCCGTCCGGGCTCAGTCCGCCCGGCCGAACCGATTTTCCTCCGCCGCAGTGGAACGCGCGACTCGCTGGGGAAGCGGTCGACGCGGTCCGAGTGGAGCTCGGCGCTGACGAGTCCCCGGAAGGGGAGTGCTCCGAGTGGCGGCGAACCTCGGACTCGCTGGCCGGAGTCCGGGCGTAGTTTCGAACCGCACCGCGGTTTGGATACGCTTCTCTCCTGTTGGGGCGCGACGCGCCGACGTCGGCGGACGGTATCTTTCTCCGCGTCGGTGTTGTGCGTGTTTGACGCCGGCCTCTGCGCTGGCGTCTTCCGTGCCGGGTGACGGGGCCCGTTCGTCGCGTCCGATGGCGCCGGTATCCCGGAAACCAGTCGCGACGAGCAACCCTAGTCGAGCTCTCGTTCGACCCCGTCCTTGAAACACGGACCCAGGATCTAACGTGTGTGCCGAGTCGTGGGCGTTCAGCCGCCGGCGCCCCTAGATTGGACGTCGGCGCGACCGCAGACGAAACCCGTTGAGGGCGAAAAGAAATTGAAAACGAGTCCAGCACTCGTCGAGGGAAGATGGCGACGGATCCGGCCCCCCCGTTCATCGGGGGGGTTCCCCGAGCAGATCGGCCCGCATTCCCGGGGGTGCCTCATCCGCCGGTCGGCCGTCAAAACGCCGGCCGACGAGAGGTGCGCCCAGAGCACACACGCTAGGACCCGAAAGATGGTGAACTATGCCTGGCCAGGACGAAGTCAGGGGAAACCCTGATGGAGGTCCGAAACGATTCTGACGTGCAAATCGATCGGTCTGAGCTGGGTATAGGGGCGAAAGACTAATCGAACATATCTAGTAGCTGGTTCCCTCCGAAGTTTCCCTCAGGATAGCTGGCGCTCGGAGGTGGTACGAACGAAAACTCAACTGAGTCTCTTCCGGTAAAGCGAATGATTAGAGGCGCTTAGGGCTTGGGCCGAAACGACCTCAACCTATTCTCAAACTTTAAATGGGTGAGAACCCCGGCTTTGCTCGAGATGTTTGAAGCCGCGGGCCTTGGATCACTTGAGTGCCAAGTGGGCCAATTTGGTAAGCAGAACTGGCGCTGTGGATGAACCAAACACGCCGAGCTACGGGCGACTAAATCGACGCATTGAGACCTCAGAAAAGCGTTGTATTGGCTAGCGACAGCAGTAGGGCGTTGGCCATTTAAGTCGGACATCCGCGTAAGGAGTGTGTAACAATCACCTGCCGAAACTAGTCCGCTGAAAATGGAGA
>NW_007378956.1:37276-47244 GCF_000475195.1 Diaphorina citri | reverse complement strand
CGGAACAGCCAGTCCCGGAATCAATCATTTATTTGCCTGGAACATTTTTTTTTCTTTGACCCCGCCGGAAATCGAACCCGGGTCTCCCGCTCGCAATGCAAGCGCAGTGACCACTACGCCACGGGAGCTGACTTAAAAAACTTCTATTTAACAAGCTGGGTCCGTCCCTCCGGGAATTTTTTAGGCCGTAGTTTATTCGATCGTGGTTAAAGAATACCTTTGTACCTACCTAATTTGTTTAATATTCAGTTTATTATTATTCTTGATTTGATTTTTTGATTTTACTTTCATGTAATGATTTAAAATCAAGACTAGAGCCCGTTCTCCCTTTATTCCCAATATAATGTTTAAGTCACCCATCCATTTATTGGCCTTTCTCGGCGTAGCTTAACACAGGTGACGCTAAAACTGGTCTTAAATTATCGACTGAAGTGTTATCTAAAACTTTCTCACTTTGAGTTCATAGGTCGTCGCGACAAATTTCAAGATCAGAGCTCATTTGTGTGAGAAACTGTGAAAAAAATCCCCAAAAACCAGTTTTTTTGGTTTTTTGACTTTATGGTTTTCTGGACAAAATTTGTCCTTCTATGGGGACAGACAGACCGACCGACAGACAGACGACACCGAAGACCGAAGCGAATACAATAGTCCGTCCCTTATACCTTTTTTTATTACTATCGTAATAATAAAGGAAGGGCGGGCTAAAGATCCCTAGTTATGGTTTATAAACAAATTAGGTAGGTACATAGGTACTGATCGAATAAACTACGGGCTAAATAATTCCCGGAGGGACGGGCCCAGCTTGTTTTATTTAGGTAAGTTTGTACAAATCCCAAAAAACTTCGCGGGCCACAAAAATGGTCTGGCGGGCCACATGTGGCCCGCCAAACTTGGTCAAAAAATTTTGAATTTTAAAATTCTAAAAAAAAATCCCTCATGTTGAAAATTTTCCCAGCATAAGGGATTTCTAATCTCATGTTTGTGTGATCTGAGATATGTTTGAAACTTGTTTTCCCTCCATTGATTTCATTCCGGGTCAAAAATTTCGCCATGTGCATTTATCTTCATGGCTAGTCAATACTAGGTTGTTCTTGAGAGGCTGAGTGGGTCCCTTAAACAACAAGTCATGAAAGTAGAACTGTTTGCATGCGAAAAAAGTTCTGACTCCGCTGGGCATTGAACGCGACTCTGCCGCTTGCAAGACCAGTGTAGTTATCATTGAGTCATGGAAGATTCGTAACCCATTCTTTAAGGCTGTATAGCTCCTACACCTAAGCCTCAGATTGGGCTTTTTGTGTATTGCGTTAAGTTGAAGTCATGGAAACTGACCCCCTTTAGTGTTCACAGCTATAATTAAGGAGCGCGGTAGCGCTCCCCCCCGCCAAGTCAAAAAAGTTTGACCGCGCTACTAGAGATATTATACGCGGCAGGGAAAGTAAAGTAGCCGTTTTCAGGTAGTTGTAGTGTAGAGGGACAACTACAAATCATGGAAGAAAACGGATTGCGTGTGTGTGTTGGGGCATGAAAGTAGACCATGTTAATAGTGTAGAGGGACAACTACAAATCATGGAAGAAAACGGATTGCGTGTGTGTGTTGGGGCATGAAAGTAGACCATGTTAAAAAAAAAAATCCATCAAAATCGGTCAAGTTTAGCCAGAGATATTTGACTTTGAAAAACGTCAAATTTTGCTGCTTCCGCTTCCTCTTCCAAATTCCATCAAAATCGGTCAAGTTTAGCCAGAGATATTTGACTTTGAAAAACGTCAAATTTTGCTGCTTCCGCTTCCTCTTCCACTTCTTCTTTGACGTTGACCGCTCTACAGCCTAAACCACTGGACCGATTTTGATAGTTGATGGCTCATTTTTTTTTTCTCGTGAGTGGCAGGTGTGCCTTTTCATATTTTCAAGGCCCCTTCGGCCTTAAATTTGATAAAAGAGTGACTTTTAGGGGGAAAAATTCTAAGTTATCGCTCGAGTTGATTAATAAGGAAGTTTTGTGCTACGTAGAGACAAAAGTCGGAGTGTCCGAGTGGCAAGGAGTGTGGTCTCTGACAAATTGATGAGCGGGTGGGGTGGGGGTTCGAATAGCACTGATGTCTTTTTTTTTAAATAGAATTTTATCATTTAAAAATATTTTAGCAAACAGATGCATTGAAAGAAATGAGTTCTGGATTTTGCACACTTTTTACTAATCTTATATGGAGTCTGATTTGCACACTCTTACATAGATCTTACACAGATTCTTTAAGGTATTTTACACAAAGCGATATAATAACACAAGTAGGTAATACAAGTATTGAACCGTTTACAAAACATACTGCAAACAGAAGGTAGCATTAGCACTGGTAGCAGTTATAAAAACAATAACGTAAAGAAATGCACTTGGAATAGACTTACCGGGGGAAAATAAAACAATAATTGAATACTTTAGCATAAAAGAATCTCTTACCTAGTCAAAATCATGTGTCCTAGAAAATTTCAAATGAATTTGCCATTAAATTTAATGTCTTCAACAGACCTTTCTTGAATACGACAAACAAAACAACAATAGACATGATCTTCTCCAACATTCGAAACAGAAAGACACGTCTCCAACTAAGAAATTAAACCAGTTGTATAACTGATAACTCCCTTACAAGGCACCCAAACTCAAAGGTCTTGGTTGTCTTTTTCCTGCGAATTAACATCGACATTAGGAATGGGAACACAGAAATCGATTGTAATAATTTACTCGTAAAACTGTTAAAAAAAATTATGAAAGTGCTGCGAAATATTTCGTGAAATACACACACTGCTTGTTCTGAGACCGGAACTTGGCCTGGCGCACTGCCGTGCACCTAGATCACGAAGAAGTAGGAAAAACCTAATCCATATCGAATCTAAGACTTGTCACTCTTACCTAATCAAAACATCCAATCTAAACCGATCAAATCATGGCTCACACCTGATCAGTAGTCAATCCATCTCAAGCCAGTTGATGGATTCACAAAGCATACTTTCCTAATCGGAAGAGCAAATATCATTTTGTTATAATCGCAGTAGGCAATAGCAAATAGACATCTGTTATACAACATTCGGCCACCTGTAGATACTTAGATGACATCAGGACCTCCTCACCATGCGTGAAAATTGGAAAAATATCTCCATAAACGATGTCAGCCAGCGATCCGCCAACGTTCCTCCGATGACTTGGCGGGCAGCTTCCGGGAAACCAAAGCTTTTGGATTCCAGGGGAAGTATGGTTGCAAAGCTGAAACTTAAAGGAATTGACGGAAGGGCACCACCAGGAGTGGAGCCTGCGGCTTAATTTGACTCAACACGGGAAAACTCACCAGGCCCGGACACCGGAGGGATTGACAGATTGAGAGCTCTTTCTTGATTCGGTGGGTGGTGGTGCATGGCCGTTCTTAGTTGGTGGAGCGATTTGTCTGGTTAATTCCGATAACGAACGAGACTCTTTCCTGCTAACTAGTTTCCCCCAGCAGGGATCGGGGCCTCACAGTGTGTTCCAATTGATGGGACCGGCCTGGGGGTGTAACTGGACGACTGACAGCAGGACTTGCCCCCTGCATCCACGCGGCGTCCAGGCCAACGCCGATCCGCTACAGATGAAGAGATTAACAAAGATACAATATAATCAATACAGATATATACATACAGAACCTATGCCTAATATACTTCATTTTATTTTTTTATGGAAAGAAACCGTACGTGCTTGCGGCCACTACACAACCGCAAGCACTTTAATGTTACAAGTACCGTTTGGTGTGCCTGCACCCATTACATCTTCGGGTGCTGGCACCTATTTTTTTTTTTAAAAAAAAAAAAAAAAAAAAAAATACCGGAAACGAGATATTCTCGTCTCGAAAACCTTTTTTAGGCCGCCATTTTGTTCGTGTATATGATTAATAGATTTTATAGTGAAAAAACTTCCTAAAAGTTTTATATGGTCCAAAAAAAGGTACATGACAAATTTGGTGCTTTCCTGACGAAACGCAGCTTTTGGCCATTATTGTGACGTTCGGCCACCGACTACTAGGTATGGGTACCTCCCGGTACTCATTATGACCGTGGTGGGGAACGCGGGGGTACGTGAGATTAAACCCGGGTGCCCAAGGGGTACACAGGCAAAAAAAGGTTGGGAACCCCTGGTCTAGTAGATACGAGTAGGTAGAGGTCTATAACAGGGGTTTCCAAGTTCCATGTGTATGCGGGCCACATTCTACATTGGAAGATACTTTGCGGGCCAGCTCCCACGGGTGCGTACTCCCCGTGGGATTTATGTCTATCGATACCCGTTTCAATGTTTACCGATACCTGTTTTAATGTTACCCGTTTATGTTCTATGTCCCGCATTTAGTGTTTCTAAATGTTTTCGGATTGAACGTACCTATTGACGCCCTATATGTTTTTACCTATTGACACCCTATATATATTTTTATCGATTGACGCCCTGTAAATATATTGACATCTTGTAAATATATTGACACCCTATAATGACATTTTGTATATAAAACCCATGACGCCAGTCCAGAATGGACAGTTTTGACAACTTCCAGAACGGACATACAGATACGCATCGAGCCTCCGAGTAAGGTCATGTCTCTGCTCGGAGGTCCTCGAGTGGGCGCAACGTCTTCCCAGCGTTGACGCCCACTAGCCCACCCGAGAAGCGACGGGATGCCAAAACGGACACCGCGGAGCCGAGCCGGCGGAAAGAAACCACGGGTATGAGCGGTACCCCCCGTGGGGCACGCGGCATAGTAGCGTGCCACAAGTGCTCGGCGGCCTCTAGTAAGAGGTAGCCTTAGGGCTGGATTTTTGATGTTTAAAAATGTTAATACTCGTGGGAACCTCTATGAATTTTAACAATACTCTACCAACCCAAAAAACCCCTATTGATGTACTTGGCGGCCAAACGGGAAACCGTTTGGCGGAAGGGGAACAAGGCAATTTTGTTCCCCCTACAGATAATCTCCCCCGTAATGAGTCCGAAACGCTGTTGATGGAGCTGAACAGCCCCTCCAGCGATATCAGTGATGCGGAGTCGGTGGTCACTATAAGTGGCCACAAACCTAAAGATAAAAGAAAGAGAGTGGACCTTTCCTCTTCCTCGCCAGACTGCGAAAAAAGCCCACCGAACAAAAAGGGGGCCCCAGAGAAGGCCCCCACTAAAGATACCAATTCTATCCGAAGTCGGAAGAAGGGGGAGAAAGATGCTCCCTCTTCAAAAACGAATAAAAATGACCCTGGCGAGGCGATGGACAGGATGGCCTCGCAAATTGATGAGCTTGAAAAGTATCTCATCAGCAAGAAGGGGGGTCGAATTACAGTACAAATGATGGAACACCTCTCGCTGAAGTTCAGCGAGACCAGAGAGGCGCTGGACTCCCTAAAAAGGACATTTATCGACGAGGTCCGACAGGCAGTAGCCGTCGACATCAGCGACCTCGTCGACAAAGCAATAGCCAAGAAATTAAGCGAGAGGAGCAGGACCCCCCTCGCAAACAGACCTGGTGCGAGAGCCATCCAGCCCGCATCACTGACAAAGCAGCCGCCAGCTGCTAGACCACCCGCCGTGGACGTGGCCACCGCGGGACCTAGCAGTGCTTGGCAAACTGTTACCGGTAGGAGGAAGACTATGAGTCAGGTGCTGCGGGACGCACCTGATCCCCCTCCACAGCCCCCAGTCAGCAATGCGCCAAAAACACCAAAAAGGCGCAAAAGACTAAGAAAGAAAAAATCGAATAAACCATTCTCCCCCAGGGTTGGAATCCTCATCCAACCCAAGGAGGGAGAAACAGTAGAAGCAGTCAAAGACAAGATTACTAAGGTGGCCGACCCCTCCAAGATGGGGATCGGTGTTCAGAAAGTTATTCGATCCAGAGAGGGCCTCCGGATCGAAGTTGTCAAAACTGATACCACTAAAGACAAACTGGAGGTCCTCGGCCGTGAGTTAGAGAATCACGGCTATATCACAAAAAGCCTGGAGGAACACCGACTCCCCCGGGTCGCCATCCTTGGGGCTGATCCGGCTACGGCTGCTGAAGATGTATTGTTGGCAGTGAGCAGCCAGCTCTCCGTCCCCACCGGAGAGATTTGCTGCCACCATAACTATAAGACCAGAGAAGGGAGTATCACGTGGGTACTGGAGGTCAGTCCCTCCGTGAGACTAACGATGCTCGGAAGAGGATTTTCCTCGGGTGGCGATGCTGCAGGGTGAGCGACCACCTGCGCATCACACTCTGTTATAAGTGCTTGGCCTACGGACATATGGCCAAAGATTGCACAAACGCGGAGCTTTGCAGCCATTGCGCTGGAAAGCACTCCAAAACACAGTGCCCCAACATGAGCAAGCCTCCCATTTGCGGAGTTTGTGGGCCGGGGAAGAAGGCTAGCCACCACCCCGGCTCCAACAAGTGTCCCACCCACTTGCGGAAACTAGAAATGTTCCGTAAGACGATCCACTACGGCAATGCCTAGTGGAGATATAAATGTTTCGATAGACGTATCTGTAAATGTTGTCAATGTACCGATAAATGTTAAACGTATAAACTTCGGACAGATCAACCTCGATAACTCGAGATATGCTAATACTGAGCTGGCGGGATTCGTACATAAAAACGATATAGACATCCTTCTGTTACAAGAACCCTACACTAGTAACACAGCCCTTGGCAGAAGGATTCCCGTCTTGCAGAAGAATGCCAGGGTGGCTTTCGGTAAGGTCTGTGAGACGGATGGAAGGGTGTACAGTTGTGTCATGGCAGCAAACCCCAGAATGGGGGTGATGGAAATTCCGAGCCTGACATGCGAATACCTGACGGTGGTCCAGGTCCATGTCCCGTGGGGCCAGTTTACCGAGGCCCCACTATACATAATTAGCGGCTATTTTAGGCTCAATGTCCCCATCGAGAGAATACTCGCCAAACTTGAGGCTATTCTGGAAGTGCTCGATGGGGCTCATATAATAATTGCTGCTGATAGTAATGCCAGATCGCCGCTCTGGCACGATCCACATGGAAACACTTGCCCGAAGGGAGCCATCCTTGAACGCTTTATATCGGCACATGACCTGAGGGTACACAACACACCCAACCTCCTCACTACCTTCCAAAGTCACGCTGGACAAACCAATATAGATGTCACTCTGTCGACTCGGGACATCCCGGTCCCTGTCGTTCGTTGGAATGTCCACGATGACGCTACATCTAGCAATCACCGGCTCATCACCTTCTCGCTGGAGGTTGACTCTGGCACGGAGGAGGTCGATGAGGACCGAATGCGTTTCAATCTGAAGGACGCAGACTGGGGAAAGTTTGGTCGAGTACTTCGCACCAAACTATCACAGGCACCCCCAGTTGAACCAGGTCTTAGTCAGAAAGACTTCATTGACTCAACGGTCGCTGAGTTAACCAAGGTATATCAAAACACTTGCACAGAAACCTTGAAACGTACCCGTCTCCCACGGTATAAGAAGACAATCTGGTGGTCCTTTCGATTGGAACGCATGAAGAAGCGAAACGTGCGACTTCGGCGGACGTATCAGAGGACAATGGATGCCGACCTGAGAGCACAGAGGGCGTCAGTATGGCGTGCCTTTCAGGCGCGGTATAAAAACGCCATACGAGAGGCCAGAGAAAACTCCTATGAAAGAGCGACTCTTGATGATCTACAGAAAAACCCGTTTGGCATGTTGTACAAAACATCAGCCAAAAAGTATAGTTGCAAAAGAATGTTGGCGGCTGTCAGAACGGCAGACAGTGGAGATACCCTCACAATAGAGGCCACTTTACAAGCTTACCTTAATGCCCTGGTACCGAGTGATGAACATGATAGGGCTATACCACTCCTAGGACATGGTAATGAGAACAATACGCCACTAGAGATCTCAAGAGCAGAAGTGAGGCAAGCCATTACTGATATTAAAACACACAAGGCCCCCGGTTACGATAACATTCCTGGCACTGCAATCAAAAATTCTGTCAACCTGGTTGAAGGAATCTTCACCGAGTTGGCAAGAAATTGCGCGGAAGTTGGCTACTTCCCGGATGACTGGAAAGTTGGGAATCTTGTCCATATTCCCAAAGGACCTGATAAAGACCCTCATTCACTAAAGTCCTACAGACCACTGACGATGCTGTGCGAGTTCTCGAAGGTACTAGAAAGGATCATTAAAACCAAGATCCACGAACTCGCCAGCAGCCCAATATCTCCAGCCAACCAATTTGGCTTCGTCAGTGGCTCCAGCACAATCCACTCTATGCTGGAACTTTCCAGGATCATTGATTGCGCCAGTGACAAGTATGTCTTGGTTATATTCATAGACATTAAGGGGGCCTTCGACAATGTAAGATGGCATCGCGTCATAGAACGCATGGTTGAAATCAACCTCCCGGCAAAGTTGATAAGCCTGGTGGCGAGCTACTTTAGCAACCGCACCATAGTTCTCGAGGCTGAAAGACACAAGATACAGAAGCAGGCAACCCGGGGCTGTCCACAAGGCAGTATTCTGGGCCCTGAATTCTGGAACCTTGTTGTCGCAGATCTATTGATGATCCCTTTGCCGGTAGGGGTTAACTTACTGGCATACGCGGACGACGTCGCAGTCACGATCGAAGGCAACACGCGAGTGGAGCTGGAGAGAAAGGCTGCGGCGGTTACGTCAGAGCTTGAGAGGTGGATGGAATTAAACCAACTGTCGGTCTCTATAGAAAAATGTCAGTACGTGATGTTCAAAGGCGACTTCCATAAATGGACTAGCCCGAGAATCATTATCGGCGGACAAAGGCTGAAGCGAGTGTCCCAAGTCAAATATCTGGGCGTGACTTGGGACGAGAAACGTACCTTCCGTGCACACGTTGCCAACGTAACAGCAGACGCTATAAGAAATTTCACGAGCCTGCGTAGATTTTTCTATAGCAATTGGGGCGACAGACCCCCAGCCCTCACCAAGATCTACAGAGGCGCAATAGTGCCCAAGGTCACGTATGCTGCCGCCATCTGGGGCCATACAATTCAAGACAGGCAGGTGAAAAGTAAACTCCTCACCTGCCAACGCTATTGTACCATAGCAATCAGCGCGTCCGCGGCGACCGTTAGCCACGCCGCGACGCAAGTCATAGCGGGAGAACCCCCCCTCCACATGGTGGTAAGTGAGGTGAGGGCTAGAGAACTATTAAGAATCCGAGGCACCACCCCAGTGGTCCATCTCGGTGCGGAGTTTGAGTCCGCCCCTGGAGTTGACCTGAAGGTGGTTCTGAGACAGCGGACTATAGACATGTGGCAAGAAGAGTGGTCAGCCAGCCATACTGGAAAGACCACCCGGCTATTTCTCCCGAGAGTGCAGACTCGGCTAGAACTAGACCTGCCGTTGAACAGGCTGATCACTCGCACCCTGACCGGCCACTTTCAGGACTGTGGGGACTACAGGAAGCGGATACTCACTCTCGTGGGAGAGGATGGACTCTGTGAGCATTGTGGTGTCCTCGATGACACAGTACACAGAATTCAGACATGCCCTCGATACGAGGAAAAGAGAAATGATGCCATGCTAGCCTTAGGACTGACAGTTGGTGGCGAAATCCCTCTAGACCAGATCCCCCTGAATGGGGTCGCCTGGAAACTACTGGCCGAGTTTTCCAGGCCGCTTGCCTCACATGATTGACACAACACGGCGTTGCGCAGAGAGCGCACGGTCAGAGCTGAGCCAGTGACGCTAAAAGCGATGGGTGCGCGATCGAGATGAAACTCGCGCGCACGACCAAATAGACAGCTACAGAAAACGATGCTACTGACCACCGCACACGCGAACGGGCGGTGCGGTGGGCCTCGGCCCCGGCCGGTGGAAGTCGATATTCTAAAATACACTCATAGCCCTGAATGGGGTCAACGAACAACGCCGGGTGTGATAAGGGCTTAAGCCTAGGAACTGATCCGTCATCCCGCGCGCAAAGTGTTCTACAAG
>NW_007378956.1:24605-37023 GCF_000475195.1 Diaphorina citri | reverse complement strand
GGAGCCCAGGCTTTTACTATAATGTCCTCGGGCAGCTGACCGCCTGACCAGGCAAGTGATGGGGTCTCCGCAGGTCGGCCGTGTGCGCGTAGTGCCCGAGTAGGGACGGTAGGCTGGCAAAGCAAGCCACACCGGCTTTATAAGTCCTCTGCGGCAGCTTGACGCGGGCGGCGGGAGAGGGACGACTCTCTCTCTCGTCGCCAGGCTTCTTGAGGTACGTTCGGCTCGGGCGCACATCCGACCGACTTGGACGTGCCGGCTGAGCTCAGCGACGGCGTGATGTGTAGACTCAACCCACCCTACTCCGCGCCGCTCCTACTCAGCTCGAGGGGATTGAACATCAGACTAACTAGATCTTACATTAATACTCATGGACTGCACCAGTCGTTATTAGTGAAAACACTGGACGGATAGTAAACGCGAAAATCAAACAGTTTAGCCTGTTCGCGTGCAAGGTGCTATGTCGGTTTACCCTTTTAACTACTGGGGATAAAACTATCGACCAGTGGTTTATAGCCAAAAGACACCGGCGCGATTGGGTTATCAATCCATCCAAGGATCGGCCAAATGTCAAGTGACAAGAACTTAGAAAGTCACGAGTATTTTGTTTTCACAAAATGAGCCGGTCGTAGCTATCGAGCTGAGACAAATGCCTCACGTACCGAGGAGTATGGACACATAAATGAATCCTTAACTATCTCCCTTAAAATTATGATTAAAATAAATCTACAGGGCCTCGCTTCTCTATTTTGGGGCGCATTCGGCGAGGGGACACACACTAGCGTTTCGCGCCTGGGATACGTATTGCGGGGCGTTTCGGGGCCCTCGCGCGAGTCGCGCCTGCATATGCGGTTCCGAGGGAGGCGCATCCCTAGTGCGCGCTTCTGGGCCCGGCCACCTTCCCCGCCTCGGGGGCAGGGACATCGATGCTTCACGCTCATACGACACACCTAAGGAACATACCATATACATTATAGTATGATTATTTCTTTTTTGTCGGGTTTGTCCAAGGCTTGATAATAAACCACTCATTATTAGACCTATACCACACAAAATGCGTTTAGGCCCCAATATCTTTTTTATTTCGTTTTTTTTTTTTTTTTCGAGTTATTTAATACTTAAAATATATAGCGTTAAGAATTTACAGTTTATATTTACCAAATACACCTTTTTTTTTTGTATTTTATCTTTTTTGCTTTTTTTTTTTTTTTTACTTTAAAATGGTTTCAGTACAAAAAAATTCTGCAAATATAAAGTTATTCAATGGGGAGGGGGACGTTCACAATTTTTGAACTACGGCTAATCCGTTGTACGCCGAAACATTTCGCGTCGTGTGTGTTCGAAAGGAAAAAACGTGTGCTCGCTTAACGCCGAGAGTGTGTATGTGTGAACCGCGCTAGCCTTGACGCTGGCAGCGAGACGCTCTGCACTGCCTGTGTGTGTGTCGCTCGAAGTGAACCGGCCGCCCCCCCAGTAGTACCACACGCTCTCTCTCGAAGCGCGCGTGCGACCTCGACCCCCCCGTTGAATAAGTGTTCTCGCACACACGTATTTCTACGGGCCGAGGTTCTCGCACGCGTTCACCCGTGAGAGGGCTTCTTCTGGGGCGTGCAAGGATGCCTTCAGCGTGTCGTGCTCTTGTGTTTGAACCGGCCGCTCTTGTGTGTGGCATGGACGCGAACCAAGCACCAGCAGTGTGGGAGAGTGTCGAGTGAGTTGAGTGCCGCGCGGCCGCACTACACCTGCGCGCGCACACACGTGAACCCCCCCACTCGAACTCGAACGACCTCGGGCTGTACGGGACTACCCGGTGGATTTAAGCATATCGATAAGCGGAGGAAAAGAAACTAACGAGGATTCCCCCAGTAGCGGCGAGCGAAGAGGGAAGAGCCCAGCACCGAATCCCCGGAGCCGAGTGCTTCGTCGAGGAAATGTGGTGTTCGAGTGGTCCCGCTTATCCTGGGCGATTCGGCCGGTGCGTTCAAGTCCACCTTGAAAGGGGCCACGGCCCAGAGAGGGTGCCAGGCCCGTAGAGACCGCTGCGCCCGCCCAGGAGGGGTCCACTCTAGAGTCGGGTTGCTTGGAAATGCAGCCCTAAGCAGGTGGTAAACTCCATCTAAGGCTAAATACGACCACGAGACCGATAGCGAACAAGTACCGTGAGGTAAAGTTGAAAAGAACTTTGAAGAGAGAGCTCAGCGAGTACGTGAAACCGTTCGGGGGTAAACGAACGAGACCCGATGAACGCGTCGGCGAGGACTCAGTTTCGTGTCGGACCCGCGGACCCGCGACGGTCGTTGTTTCCGTTGGTCGCGCGGCCGGCGTCTCCGCTCTCGGGCGGGGCGTCGGTTTTCGCGCGCGCCACGGCGGCCGTCCGGGCTCAGTCCGCCCGGCCGAACCGATTTTCCTCGCCGCAGTGGAACGTCGCGACTCGCTGGGAAGCGGTCGACGCGGTCCGAGTGGAGCTCGGCGCTGACGAGTCCCCGGGAGGGGAGTGCTCCGAGTGGCGCCGAACCTCGGACTCGCTGGCCGGAGTCCCGGCGGTAGTTTCGAACGCACGCGGTTTGGATACGCTTCTCCTCGTGTGGGGCGCGCCGAGTCGGCGGACGGTATCTTTCTCGCGTCGGTGCGTGTTGACGCGGCCCTTGCTGGCCGTCTTCCGTGCCGGGTGACGGGGGCCGTTCGTCGGCGTCCGATGGCGCCGTATCCCGAACCAGTCATAGTCTCCAACTTCAACTACTTCTACCACAGGGAGACTGATCAGGAGGATATGCAATCTCAAAACTTCAACCATGTCACTAGCTGTCCTTATCTTCCAGGCACTTTAGGTGAGTGGCTTGTTGACAACTCATCTTCCAGGTCCAGGAAGGTGGCTGCTGCCACGGGGTTGGTCCATAATGATGTGGGGTCTAGTTGGGTGGGGTGTGCCGGGCAGTTAAAAAGATGTGGTACATCCTGTGCCGCACTCCTGCAGTCTGGGCTTAGGTCGGGGATCCCAGGGTCTATTCGGTGTTGGTAGTTGCGCAGTCGTCGGGTTCATGTAAATGTTAAATCCCATGAACATTTGCGAGGAGCAAAGTGAGTGCTTGCTTTCTTTAATATGCCACTGGTGTCTCATTTTCCAATCATCTTTCTGTTCCAGGCCAACATATGAAAAAAAGCTCATTATCCGAGTCTTCATCTGATATGATGGAGCTAGAAGAAGGTTTACTCTTTGGTCGGGACTATTCGACCAGCCTCACCAACAAGAAACTGCTTAGTAATAATAACCTTAGTCTGTGCAACCCCAAGCACAATATAATGAGCATTGAGACCGATGTCTGACTAGTGTGTAAGTATGGGCTATACCTGGCCTCCATTAACTTTTCACTGGAACACAAGCCAAGGTAAAGGTGGTACAATCAGAGGTTGCAACATTTTATTCTACAAGGAATGATATGATTTGTGACCTCTGACTATTTTATCTTTACCTTATGATCCAGGCTTATGTCTATCATCTTCTGTTCTTACAATCTAGAATGATGGTAAATTTTGGTCCTGCTACAATCTCTCAATTTTGATTCTAATGATACCTTTTGCTTCTGTTTGCTTTCAGTGATAAATAGCGACATTTCGGTTTGTCCTTTCTTAAGGTGCTTCACCAAAACGACTGACTTCTCACCCCATCGACTTATCATTAGGAGTAATTCGATGAATAAGAATGATTCTGATAACATGGACGACTTGTCCTTGTTGTTGCTGTAGTCGATTTTTATTTGAATTGCCTTTGCCCCCTTCCTTATTTTCTGCGCATTCTGCTAGATGATTTAACAGCCATTTTTATAATTAAAATTAAGTTGATCTTAGGAAATGTTAGTTTCAAGTCCAATCTTGCGCATGAACTTTTCAGCAAAAAGTTAAGTGTAAAGCTCAGCTTAGTAGTTAACCCCAGTCACAATGGCTACCCTTTAACAATTGTTAGCTACCTTAGTTAAACACCAAACTAGACAAATTGTGCAAGACCAATTTAAAGAAGCTATTGACGAGATAGGAACTTTTGATGGTAACCCATCACTCCTTCACGATTTTATAACTTCAATTAGTGCGTTTCATCAAAGACTAGTTGATGATAGACACACAGAATTTATTCCCAAATTTCTAAACGCTATAAAAAATTCAAAAATAACGGGCAAAGCAGCTCTCCGCGTTAGACAAGCTAACTGTAAAACATTCGAAGAAATAAAAAAAATTCTTCTTGATACATATACCGATAATCGTCCAATAGAAAGCTACATAATTACCATGGTAGAGGCTAAGCCTTACGGTAAAACGGCTTTCGAATACCTAGAATATCTCGAAAAATTAAGAAATCAAGCATTAAATCAGGCACGTATAATCGAGCCTACAGTTTCAACTCTCGCTAGCGGAATAATAGAAGGTACGGCAGTAAAATGTTTCCAAAAATCTATCCCCGACCCTTTAAAAACTCACATATATGCTAGTAGATCTAAAACTCTATCGGAAATTAAAGCTACTTTAAGAGATCATTTCTTTCAGGAAGCATCTCGTACCATTACAAAAATCGAAAATTCACAAGCTTCAATTCAATCAATTTCAACACAAAAACCCGAACCCTCAAATCCACACAAAACTTTCCAAAAACCTTTCTACAAACAACCCCAAATTTCAAATTTCAAAGCAAACTCTAATGCAATGAGCACACGTACTACAAATACGCTTCGTACGCTACATAACACAGAAGAAATATTATTAGAAACCCCCCCGATAGAAGACGAAATAGTATTTGATTCGGACGAAAATACAGATCCTCCTAGTTCGGATTTTTTTAGAACAAGCCTCGAACGAAACGGATCAAAACCTAAACGATGTTCAAATATCCCCACTTTAGAACTTCATAACGTAGACCAGACCAACTTGCCTTATATCTTGCTTAAAAACGGTCAAATCAAAGTATTAATCGATTCTGGTTCCGAAAAATCCTACATCTCTTCTGAAATAGCTTACAACCATTATACAAACAAAATTTTCAAATCCCCTCTGAATATCCGTACAGCTACTGGTACTACATCCCTTCAACATGCAGTTTACGTCCCGGCACCAAAACTCTTTCATATAAAAACGAATCTGCTCTTTCATGTCTTCGATTTTAACCCTAAATATGACATTCTTTTTGGAATAGATACTCTTCGAAAATTAGATCTAAATGCATTCTGGAATAATAAAACCCTCCAAAACCAATATACCTCAATTCCGTTACAGTTCATGAAACCCTCCCAAAATAATTTATTGAATATCGAAGTGAAACCTTTCTCCGAGCAAATTATAGAAATAGAAATCCCCAATACCAAAAATGGACAAGCTATAATACCTCAAATTCAGGTCGAGCCTAATCTATTTATTCAATCTGGAATTACCACCGTACGTAATTATAAAGCCCTTTGCTCTATTTCTAACCTCTCTTCACGTTCTTATACAGTAGAAGAAATTCCCCGGATTATATCCTATGACCCTAATGACATGCATTTCTCAGAAACACTTCCTGTAGTTGACCTACATTCTATTTCTACAGAAATAGAAAAACCAATTGAGCAGCTGCTTAGAACTGATCACATGAATCCAGAACAGAAAGTAAAGATTACGCAGCTGTGCACAAAATACTCTTCACTATTTCATAAAAATTCCGAAAATTTAACATTCTCCAACGTAATAAAACATACCATACCTACTACGGACAATAACCCAGTATACACAAAGACATATCGTTACCCCCATATTCACAAGGAAGAAGTCCAACGACAAATTCAAGAACTATTAAAAAACAAAATCATTAGACCTTCTCATTCACCCTGGTCGTCCCCTCTATGGATTGTTCCAAAAAAACTAGATGCCTCCGGTAAACAGAAATGGCGTATAGTCATTGACTATAGAAAATTAAACGAAAAAACTATTGGAGATCGTTACCCTCTTCCCAATATTACTGACATCTTAGACAAGTTAGGGAAATGCCACCACTTTTCAACTCTCGATTTAGCTTCCGGTTTTCATCAGATAGAAATCGATGAAAAATCCATCCCCAAAACTGCCTTCAATACCGAACAGGGTCATTTTGAATTTGTGCGTTTGCCTTTTGGATTATCCTCAGCCCCAGCAACTTTTCAACGCGTCATGGATATTGTACTGAAAGGACTTATAAACAAAATCTGTGTTGTATACCTTGACGATATTTTAATTTTTTTCCACTTCTCTCGAAGAACATCTTGAACACTTGACATTAGTTTTCGAAAGATTAAGAGAATCAAATTTAAAAATCCAACTTGACAAATCCGAATTCATTAGACGTGACGTTGAATTCCTAGGACACATCATAACTCCCGAGGGGATCAAGCCCAATAAGAAAAAAATTGAAGCAATAGAAAATTTTCCCCTTCCCCGAACTCAGACCCAAATAAAAAGTTTTCTTGGCCTTATAGGTTACTATAGGAAATTCATATCCCATTTCTCAGATCTTACCCATGAATTTACGAAAAGGCTGAAAAAAAATTGTCCTATGAACCTTACTGATCCAAAGTACCTCGAAGCTTTCGAAACCTGTAAGCAATTGCTTTCTAATGACCCAATTTTACAATACCCCGACTTTAATCAAGAGTTCCAACTTACGACCGACGCAAGTAATTTCGCATTAGGTGCAGTGTTGTCTCAAAACGATAAGCCTATTGCATATGCCTCTCGCACCCTTAACGATGCCGAGAAACGCTACTCCACGATTGAACGTGAGACTCTCGCTATCGTCTGGGCATGTAAGAACTTTAGACCTTACCTTTTTGGTAGAAAATTCAAAATATACTCCGATCATAAACCATTACAATGGTTGTTTTCTCTTAAAGATCCCTCTTCAAAACTCCTTCGATGGAGACTTAAACTTGAGGAGTACGATTACCAATTAATCTATAAGCAGGGAAAGTTCAACACTAATGCTGATGCCCTCTCTCGAGTTGAAATACATCAAACCGAAACTAATGATCAAACAGAAGAAACTGACGATCTTCTTTCTCTTTATCCAAATTATGACCCTCAGGAACTTTTAAGCTTAGAAAACTTAGACCTACCTGACATCGACTCACCCGATACCGTATCAACCGTTCATTCAAACCAATCGGACCCTGTAACAGGTATCCCCACCAAGCAAACCGCTATCAATTATAGTAAAAATCAAATTGTCTTTACCTTATCCAAAGAAACCGTATTGACACCAGAAATAAAAAACCTTTTTGGTACCAAACAACGGTATACTTTCAAAATTTCCCCACTAGCCACAATGGAAACTTTTGTATCCATTATAAAAGAATACATATCCCTCGATAAAAAATACTCCGTCTATTTCTCTTCAGGAAATTCGGTAGATTCCACCCTTGACCCCGAGTTACTCTACATACTTTTATCTAGAACACTTCAGACTCATTTCCGTGATACCTTAGCCTTTGATATCACTAGATGTACTCAACTTCTCAAAGATATTGAGGATGAAGAAGAACAATTAGAAATCATACGTTCCTATCATAACGGTCCCAATAACCATAGAGGAATAACAGAAACAGATTCCCACTTGAAACGCAAATATTACTGGCCCAATATGCGCAAACAAATTTCTAAAGTATTAAACAATTGTCAAAATTGTTTAAAAGTAAAATACGATCGAACACCGATTAACCCACCAATGTGTCATACTCCTACTCCTAAAAACCCGTTTGAAACGTTACATATTGACACCTACACAATAGAAAAGACAAAATTCCTTTCAATAATAGACTCGTTTTCTAAGTTTGCCCAAATGTATCCATTGACTCATGTCACAGCACAAACGGTCTGTTCAAAACTGTTGGATTACTTTAACTCTTTCGGTATCGCGAAAACTATTATTGCTGATTCAGGTACTGAGCTGAAAAACAAAGTCATTCAAGAAGCCCTTCAAACAAAAAATATATCAATTCATTACATCAGTGTGAATCATCCTCAATCCAACGGAGTAGTCGAACGATTCCACTCTACCCTATTAGAACATATTAAATTACTCCGAAATCAATTTCCAAAGACCAAGATAGACGAAATCATCAAACTTGCACTGATAGCTTATAACAATTCTATACACAGTGCTACAAAATTCACCCCTTTCGAAATTATATTCAACAAACCTTTCGATTTTGATACCAAAAATATATCTAATCCTACGGATTATGTTTGTTCACTACAGGAAACTTCACAAAAATTCAAAGACCTAGTCTACGAAAATATCGAGAAAAACAAAACCACATTTTTGGAACGTGTAAATAAAAATCGAAAAAATCCCCCAGAGTTACCTCCTCAAATTCAAATTTCAAACAACCGTAGAAATAAGTTAGTTAACAAGTTTGCCCCTGTATCAATTATTGACTCGGATCCAAAAACACATACTGTTACTGTAAATAAAACTGGTAATTCAAAGATACATGTCTCCTGTGTAAAACAACCACGGAAATTCCAATCTTTGGTTACAGATGCTCAAGCATCCAGGCCCGAATCCAACTAGAGAATATCACCCAGAACGTCGGCATTCTCCCAATCAACCTCGGACAAGCCGTGATTCAGGACTCATATTTTACAAATGTACATACCTATAATTATTCTAAATTCTCTTCTCAGTTTGAATCATTAACTAATTTAACTAATAAACTTATTAGTGGTATAGATGGAAATACTCATGTAAATAATATAGCCATCTTAACAGAACTTCGTTCCGAAATTAATAACAAAATATTACTCCTAGATTTTCACTCAAGACGTAATAAACGTTCACTTCTACCCATCCTAGGTAAAGGAATAAAATTTATAACAGGAAATCTTGACAGTGACGATGCTGAAAAATTCAACGAAATTATTAAAGATGTCCGTAAAGATCAGGATAGACTTCAGAAGCAGTCTGAATTACAGTATTCCTTTAGCAAGATAACCTCTGAAAAGTATGATAATCTTACCCAACAGCTTATCAGTAATGAACAAGCTCTGGCGAAAAAGATAAATCAAATCATAATCTCCAAAAACGATAACTACAACACCGTGATAGAAATAGAACTCGGACAGTTGATATTATTGCATGAACATGTATTCCGAGCCCTCGAAAAACTCGAAACCATGGTTGCTTATTGTGCAATGGGTAAACACCATCCTTCAATCCTTTCTTATCAGGAGCTATCCCATACCTATTCCTTTATTCAAACCACCTATCCACATAAGTTTCAATTTTCCCCAACAAATATGATTGATATGGAGAAAACTATTAAGACGTCTTGTACCAGTATTGATCATGCCATTTATTTTTTTTGTATCTATACCTATGTTCACGGAAGAATTATTCGAATATTATTATCTTTTACCAATACCTTTTAAACGTAATGATCAGATTTTGTCCATGGTTCCTGAGCATAGAATTGTACTAAAGGGAGCCAACAGAACTTACTCGACTAATAAAGATTGTATTTTTGGTAATCAATACCAGTGCTACCAAAAAAATTTAGAACTAGGCAGCTCTTGTGAAAATCAAATATTGTCTTTAAATTTAGAACATTGTATATTCACCGAATTACATATAACAAATCAAGTAGAATTTGTACCCATGTTAAACTCTTACTTGCTTTCCTTGTTCAAGCCTACAGTACTCCACATTCAAGGATCACAAGGAGAAATATTGGATTATCTTTCAGGAATATTACTTCTGAATGCTACCGATATTACTCTTAAGATTTTCAATAATACGTACAGAAATTCAATATCCTCTAATGGGAAGATGTTAACGATCCCCAGCCCCAAAAACTTTACAATTTTACCTAATCAGATATCTCCCATTGTCATAGATACAGGATTTTCAACATTTCAGAACCTGGATTTAAATAAATTGATCCCCTCTACCCTGAACCATCGATTATTTTTTGAAGAAGAAAATTATTCGTGGAAATTAATTGTATTTGTAATATTAATATTAGTTGTTACTTATATTTGTATTCACTATGTACTTAGATGTGTCAGGACCTTCCAAAAAGACAAATCTACCATTGAGAAATTAATTCCCCAACCAGTACCAATGCAGGAACCTTTTGTTCGACCATATGTTTTCAAATTTAACCCTACCCCTGAACAGTTGTCCGCCAATAGACCAATGAACTACCCTCTTGGGCCCTATTATCCACCTGGTGGGAATTAAACAAACTGTATGTTTTTCACTTATATTAAATTCATCACTTCAACATACAGTTTTCTCTTAGAATGGAGGAGTTATGTGGTAACACCCTACATATCTAAAATACCTCTAGGTAAAAGCCATTAGTATAAATACATCTGTTGTCCTTGCACTAAGGTCAAGTTATGTGGGTAGGACCCTGCATTACTGAAATACCTTTAAGTTGAAAGCCACTTGTATAAATACCTACAGTTGTCCCTGCACTAAGGTTGGGTTATGTGGGTAACACCCTACATATCTAAAATACCTCTAGGTGAAAGCCATTGGTATAAATACCCCTGTTGTCCCTGCCCTAAGTCAGATTTGGTTAGATTGTCACCTGAGTGCTAGGTCATAGTTATTTGAACCTACCTTTAAATTGTATTCCATATTAATTCATTATTATATTATATCTTTATATTCAAATTAAAATAAACTCTTGAATTTATAATGTTTTCTTTTATTGCAAAAGTTCTCCAACTTACGTAATTCACGCGTTCACCCGTGAGAGGGCTTCTTCTGGGGCGTGCAAGGATGCCTTCAGCGTGTCGTGCTCTTGTGTTTGAACCGGCCGCTCTTGTGTGTGGCATGGACGCGAACCAAGCACCAGCAGTGTGGGAGAGTGTCGAGTGAGTTGAGCGCCGCGCGGCCGCACTACACCTGCGCGCGCACACACGTGTGAACCCCACTCGAACTCGAACGACCTCGGGCTGTACGGGACTACCCGGTGGATTTAAGCAAGCCGTACGAGATTGAGCAATAACAGGTCTGTGATGCCCTTAGATGTTCTGGGCCGCACGCGCGCTACACTGAAGGAATCAGCGCGTCCTACACCTGGGCCGAGAGGCTCGGGTAACCCACTGAACCTCCTTCGTGATAGGGATCGGGGCTTGCAATTTTTCCCCGTGAACGAGGAATTCCCAGTAAGCGCGAGTCATAAGCTCGCGTTGATTACGTCCCTGCCCTTTGTACACACCGCCCGTCGCTACTACCGATTGAATGATTTAGTGAGGTCTTCGGACCGGTGCGCGGACGGACGCCTCGTGCGCCCTTCCGACGTTCATCGGAAAGATGACCAAACTTGATTATTTAGAGGAAGTAAAAGTCGTAACAAGGTTTCCGTAGGTGAACCTGCGGAAGGATCATTACTGTTTCTCAACATATTTTGTGTGTGAACAGAGCAACACCAACGAGCGGCACGGGCGAGCTCTCCTTTTGTGTCGGCGGCGTCGAGCTAACGCACCACTACTCATATTTGTATTTTTGTATAATTTTCGGAATACAAAAACGAAAAGACGCAAAAATACCCCTAAACTATGATAAAAAAAACCCCGAACGGTGGATCACTTGGCTCGTGGGTCGACGAAGAACGCAGCAAACTGCGCGTCATTGTGTAAAATGCAGATCACACGAACATCGACATGTCGAACGCACATTGCTGGACCGAATCCCTGGCGTTTCGGGTCACGTACATCCGAGGGTCGGTATCGACTCGAACATCAATCAGTACGAGTTAGGCCCGACTCTCTCGCGCGCGCCGCACTCCACTTGTGTGTGCGGCCGCGACTCGAGTCGGCCGTCAGTTCTGCCAGCCTTCGCGGGCTCGGCTTGCATGGGAGTTCTTCGCCGGCTGCTCTCTCTCTCTCTCCCGAGGGGGGGGGTCGCGCCGGGGTCTCTTTCGGGAGAGTGCCCACTTACCGCACGCTCTTGGAGGCCGGCGCATCCTTCTATACACGACACGCTCTTCGTGAATAAGTTGCCCCCCCAGCTCCAGCGTGCGCGCGAAGCTCTCTCTCGCACACCATGATGAACCCCCCCCCGGCGCCGGCCACAGTGAAGCTCGCTGGTGTCGTGTGGTGTTCGTCACGGTCTCGCCCGCAGAGCCGACGGTCGGCAGTTCCGATCAGCGTCGCCAGAAGGTGTGGTTTGATAGTGAAATTGGAAGAGATTCGAGGGGCTCAGAGGTGCGCAAGTGGGTTCCGGGCAGAGCGCCGCAATTTCAGCATGTGGTCGGCAAGAGAAAGGAAAGCTTCGTGTGTAGCTAGCGCTTTACAAAGCGCAGCAGCCATCTTGCTGTCTATCAGAGAGATGACTCTAACCGCGCTCTGCGCTTGGTCCGTGGGCAGTCGGAACGGTTGGGGGGGAACGCTCTCTCACGTCTCTACCCATTCT
>NW_007378956.1:16024-22241 GCF_000475195.1 Diaphorina citri | reverse complement strand
GTCTGATTTCAATGTGTGATCCGGTTTCCATCGGGAAGACGATCCATTGTTCGTCTTAGTTTACATAGGAACTATTTACTTTTTACATAGAGATGTACCTACATACGAGTATATATTTTACATAAGTACTTGGATACATAGGTATTCTGGCAATATATGCCAATTTCTTTTTTGGGAAACCAAATTGATTAGGCACATATCGTGCTAGGTTCTTCTTTAGGGGTCTTCTGCTATGACGTGCACTATGGATTCCCAAGCCAAGATTCTACGAGATCTTCAACATGAATGTTTATTATATTTATATTGTGAATGTTTATTATTTCAGTTATATCGTGAATGTTTGATTTTGTGGATGCTTCTCGGAGTTTCCCACGATTTCCAATTCCAGACTGACTACTCTGAGTTGTTTTTACAGAATTTTCCTTGAATGTGAGCTAGACGTAGAAGAGTTACATAGATTTACGTGTGTCTGTCGTTAGTCGTTACGTCTCCTTTTTTTCTTTTATGTGCTTTAATTATGGTTTACCTCCTTCTAATCTACAGTGTAGGCCTGGTAGGAAACGGTAACTTTAGCTACTTCACCGGAATTAGAAAGTATTCCTCTGCCGTGGCACAAGCTCCGGCTTTTACGGATGGGTATACCGTTTGTTGAATATTTATTTGATTGAGAGAATTGTACCGAAAAACTAATAAATGGAAACTTCATAAATAAAATATGTAAACAAATAATGGAGCTTCACAAAATTACAAAGAGGTACGAAATTCCAAAGTCTATAAACTGTTCCAAAGTCTATAAACTGGGTTGCAATAAAGAGAAGTCTCTAGAACCATGATTAGGATTTAGGAAGTACAGAGCAAGATATCAAATGACTAAACCGATTCATCTAATTAGTTCTGCATACAAATCCCATCACTGTCCTTTAATATCTTAATCAAGATTACAATCACATTTCTAACTGCCCTCGCCAATCGTCTAATATCCACATCGATCTTTTCTAAACCATTCATCTTTAAATACCCACATAGCATCATAGACCATTCATAAATCTTTATCCTACTTCGTACATCCTATATCAAACACCTTGAAGACAAACTTTCGATAACAATGAACCATGAAAAAGACAATACCAGCCAAACTGTATCAAGGCTAAAGAACATCCCGACCAAATGTGTATGAAAGAAAAACAGAGAATACCTGAGCTAATATAGTTAATATACCCATTCCAGATGATATAAAGGAAAGTGGTCTGTGTCACATAAGATTATTAAACATTGAGATAAGGCCTGGAAGGACGATATTAAAATCTTGGACAATTAGCGATTCGCCACGGTGTGATGTGGAATATTTTCCAACAGTATCTGGTATCTAGGCAGACCATGGAAATACTTCTATTCACAAGATGGTCTGTTGGGATCTCCAGGCATGTTCCCTTCTCAATGATGTATTAGGGAGCAATTAAGTTGAAATTTTAGTAAATGGTGGCCCGAATAATGGAGGATTTAGTGGATATTGTTAGGATGTCCACTCGCTGACACCTGTTAGCATATAGAAGGAGATAGTGCTTGAGATACTGAAAATATTAGGTATTTAGATTCTAGAAAACGAATAAGAACTCGGTATGAAAAGTGAATCTGTGTGCCTCTGTATAATAGATATACAGAGAAAATATCTGAATGAAGAAGTCTTTCAGTAAATCACCATCACGATTCGAGCTACTGTCAGAAATTTCATGTACAAGTTTTGAATAAATTGTTTTCCCTCTTCCCTTTTATGTACTTATCACTGTATAAGGCAAGGTTTTTAGTAAAAGGAGGGGCAAACAGCCTTAAAGGATAGGTTGAGCTTATACAAATTTATTGTGGGTATAATTCATAATTCATTGCCCCTTACAATGAAAGTGTCTAACATCTCACGAACCTCTATCCATTGCCTCTCACAATCAAGGTATCTATATATAACATTCGTCGAACCATTTCCTCCATTGTTTCAGGCGTCAACCTCCTATCCAACATCGTCTCCGTGGTGAGAACCAGCGACGACCACACGCCCGAAATCACCGAAGAGGACCTCGAAAAGAAGCTGTCGCCTGCCGAAGAAGAAACCCAGCTGGAAAGCCTGATGGAACATCAAGTGGACAAGTTCATGGACAACCATGTCATCCGGCTTAAATTGCCGGAGGGGATCACCGCCGGACTCACCAACTCGAATAAGGGACGCAGCTACTCCATCGCCGGCAACGCCCTGGATATCAGCCTCGCCAGAATGTTCAGCATTGTTGAAGGTAAGTGCAACGACATTTCAAAGAAATTTGAAGGGTCGTTTAAGCTACAAAAGACTGAAATTGGTCGACATGACCCTTCAAAGTTCAATGAAATCTAAAGGTGCGTCCACAATACAGTAGTCCGAAGTTGATCGACAACGTCTGCAACCCATCCAAAGTAGGATTTTAGTGGGATGAAAATCAAATATGCGAAGAATGAAGAATTCAAAATGTTGAGAGAGAGAGAGAGAGTAAATTCAAACATATGTATTAGAAATGACACAGCCAAAATCAAACTTTTAATCATGCTTGCTATTAAACCGCTGACAAAAAAGCATTTTTTACTAATTCACTGAACAGCTAAGTCAAGAATTTCTTTCAAATCTTTTTCGGAATGTTCCAATTTCGTTCAATGTCGAGAGAAAGTCTTTCGCCCACAAGGGACACAAAAAAAAATCCATCTCATCTCACATTGTGTCTGACAAGGAAATTCACTTACATTTTCACATGTGTGCGCGTTCGTTTTCTGGAATGACAAGACCCATTAAAAAAAAACGATGGAAGACACAATACCAGAAATATTTAGAAAGAGCACACAAGAGAGAGTGGCCGTACGTGTGGTATATGGAAATACTCTAATAGGTGTGGGAAACATGGATGACATTGGTAATATCAAATTACCTGCCAAGAGCACAGAACCATCTTCTTATTCAGAATGTTTATAATGTCCATCGTTTAATAAGCATGAATGACAATCGAACCATCAGGGAATCTGCTCAAGATGTTCTTCAGTAGAGGAAAATACTCAAGAATCATAACCCAGAGTTGAAAACAATAGGAAAGTTGGAAGAAGTGAGAAGTAAACAATGTTCGAGATACAGAGCAAGAACAAATAGATGAAATATTTCTGCTGAAAAAATTTGGTTTGTGAAGATATTTGGTAGGTCACCAGACCAATGGGTTTCTTGATTATGATCAGATTGATCAGCACAATTTTTCTTCCTAAATAATTAAAGATAACACTCTACCGAATGAACAGATTACTTTAATAGTTACTTTTTTTTTAAACAAATTCATTTTTCCTAATTCTCTTATAGGATTCAGCACCAGAACCGATAACAGTTTCGTCAGGTATTTTCTCTCAAAAATACTTTCTGCCATTCAAAAGGTTACTTGACACCCTGAGAAGGTTGGTTAAACCTTTTCTCTCATATTTTACGACTAATTCGTCGTTGTTTCTCCAATCTCCATCTATTTAGAAATTTCCAATCCTAAGCGAAGATAAATCATACTGATATCATTCATAACACCATAGGTAATGTAGATAATAACATAACAAGTATACATTTAGATTATCTATTTAGTAGCGATTTAGCCAATATTGCACTGGATTATCCAATCGTAGTATCTACCTATGTACAGTGTAGCTATGTAACTATATGTAATTATGTATGCAGTACCTATGTAGATAGCTCAATCGAATTGCAAACAGATGCATTGAAAGAAATGAGTTCTGGATTTTGCACACTTTTTACTAATCTTATATGGAGTCTGATTTGCACACTCTTACATAGATCTTACACAGATTCTTTAAGGTATTTTACACAAAGCGATATAATAACACAAGTAGGTAATACAAGTATTGAACCGTTTACAAAACATACTGCAAACAGAAGGTAGCATTAGCACTGGTAGCAGTTATAAAAACAATAACGTAAAGAAATGCACTTGGAATAGACTTACCGGGGGAAAATAAAACAATAATTGAATACTTTAGCATAAAAGAATCTCTTACCTAGTCAAAATCATGTGTCCTAGAAAATTTCAAATGAATTTGCCATTAAATTTAATGTCTTCAACAGACCTTTCTTGAATACGACAAACAAAACAACAATAGACATGATCTTCTCCAACATTCGAAACAGAAAGACACGTCTCCAACTAAGAAATTAAACCAGTTGTATAACTGATAACTCCCTTACAAGGCACCCAAACTCAAAGGTCTTGGTTGTCTTTTTCCTGCGAATTAACATCGACATTAGGAATGGGAACACAGAAATCGATTGTAATAATTTACTCGTAAAACTGTTAAAAAAAATTATGAAAGTGCTGCGAAATATTTCGTGAAATACACACACTGCTTGTTCTGAGACCGGAACTTGGCCTGGCGCACTGCCGTGCACCTAGATCACGAAGAAGTAGGAAAAACCTAATCCATATCGAATCTAAGACTTGTCACTCTTACCTAATCAAAACATCCAATCTAAACCGATCAAATCATGGCTCACACCTGATCAGTAGTCAATCCATCTCAAGCCAGTTGATGGATTCACAAAGCATACTTTCCTAATCGGAAGAGCAAATATCATTTTGTTATAATCGCAGTAGGCAATAGCAAATAGACATCTGTTATACAACATTCGGCCACCTGTAGATACTTAGATGACATCAGGACCTCCTCACCATGCGTGAAAATTGGAAAAATATCTCCATAAACGATGTCAGCCAGCGATCCGCCAACGTTCCTCCGATGACTTGGCGGGCAGCTTCCGGGAAACCAAAGCTTTTGGATTCCAGGGGAAGTATGGTTGCAAAGCTGAAACTTAAAGGAATTGACGGAAGGGCACCACCAGGAGTGGAGGCTGCGGCTTAATTTGACTCAACACGGGAAAACTCACCAGGCCCGGACACCGGAGGGATTGACAGATTGAGAGCTCTTTCTTGATTCGGTGGGTGGTGGTGCATGGCCGTTCTTAGTTGGTGGAGCGATTTGTCTGGTTAATTCCGATAACGAACGAGACTCTTTCCTGCTAACTAGTTGACAGTGTATCGACTCCGCCGGTCGGGGCCGGGGTCCACCGTGCCGTTCGTTCGCGTCGCGCGTTCCCGCTCTCGGGCGGGGCGTGCGGTCGCGGCGGCGGCGCGGCCCGGTTCTCCGTGCCGGCGAGCTACCTGCAACCTATAATCTTCTTAGAGGGACAGACGGCGTCTAGCCGTACGAGATTGAGCAATAACAGGTCTGTGATGCCCTTAGATGTTCTGGGCCGCACGCGCGCTACACTGAAGGAATCAGCGCGTCCTACACCTGGGCCGAGAGGCTCGGGTAACCCACTGAACCTCCTTCGTGATAGGGATCGGGGCTTGCAATTTTTCCCCGTGAACGAGGAATTCCCAGTAAGCGCGAGTCATAAGCTCGCGTTGATTACGTCCCTGCCCTTTGTACACACCGCCCGTCGCTACTACCGATTGAATGATTTAGTGAGGTCTTCGGACCGGTGCGCGGACGGACGCCTCGTGCGCCCTTCCGACGTTCATCGGAAAGATGACCAAACTTGATTATTTAGAGGAAGTAAAAGTCGTAACAAGGTTTCCGTAGGTGAACCTGCGGAAGGATCATTACTGTTTCTCAACATATTTTGTGTGTGAACAGAGCAACACCAACGAGCGGCACGGGCGAGCTCTCCTTTTGTGTCGGCGGCGTCGAGCTAACGCACCACTACTCATATTTGTATTTTTGTATAATTTTCGGAATACAAAAACGAAAAGACGCAAAAATACCCCTAAACTATGATAAAAAAAACCCCGAACGGTGGATCACTTGGCTCGTGGGTCGACGAAGAACGCAGCAAACTGCGCGTCATTGTGTAAAATGCAGATCACACGAACATCGACATGTCGAACGCACATTGCTGGACCGAATCCCTGGCGTTTCGGGTCACGTACATCCGAGGGTCGGTATCGACTCGAACATCAATCAGTACGAGTTAGGCCCGACTCTCTCGCGCGCGCCGCACTCCACTTGTGTGTGCGGCCGCGACTCGAGTCGGCCGTCAGTTCTGCCAGCCTTCGCGGGCTCGGCTTGCATGGGAGTTCTTCGCCGGCTGCTCTCTCTCTCTCTCCCGAGGGGGGGGGAAAGCGCAGCGCACCGGCTTTATAAAGTCCTCTGCGGCAGCTGA
>NW_007378956.1:6258-13056 GCF_000475195.1 Diaphorina citri | reverse complement strand
CGCTCGAGTAGTTGATTCAATTGGCTTTGATGCACCGCAGGGTTGGAACCCACTCCCTCATGTAGATCCTGCGCAACATGACTTTGTGTTCTGAAGTGAAAAACGGAGTCGACCTGAGATACGTTGGTAAGGAAGAGATGTGTGTCGAGTGTGTATTTTTAACAGATCTTTCTGACTGAAAATGCAGAGTACACTGGCTATATGAAATAAAAGCAGACATCATGACCCTTGCGGAAAAAAAAAAAAAAAAAAAAAAAAAAAAAAAAAAAAAAAAAAAAAAAAAAATTAAAAAAAAAGGGGGGGGGGGGGGGGGGCAAAGTAAATTTCACGCGGGCAAGAACGCTCTGCGCGGGCGAAAAAATTTTTCGGCTGGAGCGTAAAATGAAATTTTTTTGACGGAAGAGAAGCGCTCTGGCCGCGAAAAATTGTGTTCAAAACGCTATGTACCCTCAACCATTGGACACGAATTTCGGTACTATATGGAGACAGTGGTCTCCGAGAGCAGCCGAGAGAAAAGAAGACGCGATGCCCCTTCTCTCTCACTCTGATCATAGCACCGAGTCGCCTGAGCCCGGGAGCTCGCCTGGATTTGTGGACGGACCGCTGCTCCCACACACCCGCTTCGGCGGGCGGTGGCGGGCAAGCTGGTTGGTTGACGGCTGGGCGGGCTTAGCCGGGCGTGAACTGTTGGCGGGCGGGGGGACCCTTCCCCCCGAGTGTGGTGCGCGTGTTTCCGATGCCCCGGACGCGCGCGCGTGTTTCAAAAAGAGAGGCGGTCTGGAGAATGTGTCTCCGCGGGCTCGGCCGGTGTCGGACGACTGACGAGCGAACTGACGGTGCCGGGGGCGAGGAGGTCGCGAAACGTGGCGCTTTTCGAAGCGAACCCGTCTCTCGTGCTTGCCGCGAAACCCCGGGCGTCCGCCGAGCAAAGTTGAATCTCTACTGTCGAGCCTAGAGACCCGTCCGCACGGGGCAGCAAGCCAGCCAGCCAGTGTGTGACTGTAGAATGGTGATGTTTTTTGTGTGAACACGCGCCCTCGTACACGTGTGTGCGCGCGCGCGCGCGGGACGTCAAACCGGGAGCGCCTATGGCGTTTTCGGGGCGGCGGCGCCGCGCGCGCGCGCGCGCGCGTGTCGGGTGTGAGTCGACGACGAGGACAGTTCCCTGGTTGCTCCTGCCAGTAGTCATATGCTTGTCTCAAAGATTAAGCCATGCATGTCTCAGTGCAAGCCGTACGCGCTCGCGCGTCTAGGTGAAACCGCGAAAGGCTCATTAAATCAGTTATGGTTCCTTGGATCGTACCGCTCAGTTACTTGGATAACTGTGGTAATTCTAGAGCTAATACATGCCGACAGAGTTCCGACCGTCTTCGCGGGCGGGAGGAACGCTTTTATTAGATCAAAACCCATCGGGCTCGGTCGCTTGCGGCCGGTCCGACAACACTCGGTCCGCTTCGCGCGGGCCGACCAAGTGGTGACTCTGAATAACTTTGTGCTGATCGCACGGTCTCCGTACTGGCGATGCATCTTTCAAATGTCTGCCTTATCAACTGTCGATGGTAGGTTAGGCGCCTACCATGGTGGTAACGGGTGACGGGGGATTAGGGTTCGATCCCGGAGAGGGAGCCTGAGAAACGGCTACCACATCCAAGGAAGGCAGCAGGCACGCAAATTACCCACTCCCAGCTCAGGGGAGGTAGTGACGAAATATAACGATACGGGACTCATCCGAGGCCTCGTAATCGGAATGAGTACACTCTAAAACGTTTAACGAGGATCCATTGGAGGGCAAGTCTGGTGCCAGCAGCCGCGGTAATTCCAGCTCCAATAGCGTATATTAAAGTTGTTGGGGTTAAAAAGCTCGTAGTTGGATGTGTGTGACGCGGCGTCGGTTCACCGCTCGACGGCGGTGTCAACTGGCGCGTCAGCGAAATGTCCTGCCGGTGGCGGTTCGATCCCGGTCGCAGCGCCGCTCTGACCGCGCCGCTCTCCTTCGGGGGGGCGGCGCGCCAGGCGCGCTCGGCCACTCGGGCGTCGACCGTCGGCCCCGGGGCCTTCGCCGGCCCCGGTGTTGTCCTGTCGCGGCGCTCGTCGGGTTCTAATGGGCGTACGTCGCGGCACGTCCGCGTGTCCGGCGTGCCCCGCCCGGGGCGTCGAGGCGGACCGGCACGTTTACTTTGAACAAATTAGAGTGCTCAAAGCAGGCAAGCAAAGTGTGACGGGCCGCAAGGCCCGGCCGCCCGAATACTGTGTGCATAGAATAACTGAATAGGACGTCGGTTCCAGTTACGAGGTGAAGTGGTTTTCGGAACCCGACGTAATGATTAACAGGGACGGGCGGGGGCATTCGTATTGCGACGTTAGAGGTGAAATTCTTAGATCGTCGCAAGACGAACCGAAGCGAAAGCGTTTGCCAAGTACGTCCCCGTTGATCAAGAACGAAAGTTAGAGGTTCGAAGGCGATCAGATACCCCCCTAGTTCTAACCATAAACGATGTCAGCCAGCGATCCGCCAACGTTCCTCCGATGACTTGGCGGGCAGCTTCCGGGAAACCAAAGCTTTTGGATTCCAGGGGAAGTATGGTTGCAAAGCTGAAACTTAAAGGAATGGACGGAAGGGCACCACCAGGAGTGGAGCCTGCGGCTTAATTTGACTCAACACGGGAAAACTCACCAGGCCCGGACACCGGAGGGATTGACAGATTGAGAGCTCTTTCTTGATTCGGTGGGTGGTGGTGCATGGCCGTTCTTAGTTGGTGGAGCGATTTGTCTGGTTAATTCCGATAACGAACGAGACTCTTTCCTGCTAACTAGTTGACAGTGTATCGACTCCGCCGGTCGGGGCCGGGGTCCACCGTGCCGTTCGTTCGCGTCGCGCGTTCCCGCTCTCGGGCGGGGCGTGCGGTCGCGGCGGCGGCGCGGCCCGGTTCTCCGTGCCGGCGAGCTACCTGCAACCTATAATCTTCTTAGAGGGACAGACGGCGTCTAGCCGTACGAGATTGAGCAATAACAGGTCTGTGATGCCCTTAGATGTTCTGGGCCGCACGCGCGCTACACTGAAGGAATCAGCGCGTCCTACACCTGGGCCGAGAGGCTCGGGTAACCCACTGAACCTCCTTCGTGATAGGGATCGGGGCTTGCAATTTTTCCCCGTGAACGAGGAATTCCCAGTAAGCGCGAGTCATAAGCTCGCGTTGATTACGTCCCTGCCCTTTGTACACACCGCCCGTCGCTACTACCGATTGAATGATTTAGTGAGGTCTTCGGACCGGTGCGCGGACGGACGCCTCGTGCGCCCTTCCGACGTTCATCGGAAAGATGACCAAACTTGATTATTTAGAGGAAGTAAAAGTCGTAACAAGGTTTCCGTAGGTGAACCTGCGGAAGGATCATTACTGTTTCTCAACATATTTTGTGTGTGAACAGAGCAACACCAACGAGCGGCACGGGCGAGCTCTCCTTTTGTGTCGGCGGCGTCGAGCTAACGCACCACTACTCATATTTGTATTTTTGTATAATTTTCGGAATACAAAAACGAAAAGACGCAAAAATACCCCTAAACTATGATAAAAAAAACCCCGAACGGTGGATCACTTGGCTCGTGGGTCGACGAAGAACGCAGCAAACTGCGCGTCATTGTGTAAAATGCAGATCACACGAACATCGACATGTCGAACGCACATTGCTGGACCGAATCCCTGGCGTTTCGGGTCACGTACATCCGAGGGTCGGTATCGACTCGAACATCAATCAGTACGAGTTAGGCCCGACTCTCTCGCGCGCGCCGCACTCCACTTGTGTGTGCGGCCGCGACTCGAGTCGGCCGTCAGTTCTGCCAGCCTTCGCGGGCTCGGCTTGCATGGGAGTTCTTCGCCGGCTGCTCTCTCTCTCTCTCCCGAGGGGGGGGGCCAAGAAAAGCCACAATGGAGGCTGCTCGGAATGGCGGCTCGGCACACCCGCGCGGGGCGCAAACGTCGCGCGTGCAGCCTGCTCCACGTGCTTTGTACTCGTCGCAAGCGCAGGGTCCACCGGCTACCCCTTGGACGCAGGGGAAAAGCAGGGCACCCGCCAATGTATAAAAGCACGCAACAACAAACACGAAATCAGATTTTGTGTCAATATTTGTGTTGTTAGTCTGTGCTTGGTGACGAATTATCGTTAGCGACAAAACCCGCTCCTGAATCCTAGCTGAACTCGGAAACACGTTGCCGACAAGTGTTCCTTTGAGCGAACAGAGGTGTAGTCGGAAGGTCCCGAGAGTGAAGCTCAATAACACGATGTGGTGGTTCTAGACGTGGTCACCGCCGAGGTCCGCCGGAATTGCCGAGCCAGGGAAGACGGCGTGTGGTGACGCCGGGAGGGATGAGCAAGGTCCCGGAATGGCCCAGACGGCCCGGCCATGCGCATTGGCCTGTCGGGGTGAGACGGTGACTGCCGGGCTCGTATCCGTGCTGCGAAGTCGCCGTAAGGTAAAAGTCCCGATCCACGAAGCCGTCCACTAACAATGTGTGAGGAATCGCCTACAGGCTGGAAGGTACCGGTGGCGGGGACGACAGCCATCGTTGGTTGCGGGAAAGACCAGAGGTTACTCGGCAGCTAAATCAGGGGCATCGAGCCGCAAACCAAGTAGGGTGTCGCGGTCAAGACGAATGTTGTTTTAACCGGGTGAACCGTGAGTTCACTAGGTTCCGGCGCGCCGAAGTTTGTAGGAGCTCGTTCGGCCCCAAGAGGTGGGTAAATTTCAAACCTCTTATCCAACTCCAAGCAAAGCCGGGGTTCCCGGAGATTAGTAAGCGAAATGGCCTTCTCTGAGTCAACTCAAGCAAGCATGGTGGGAGGCTCGCGGTCGATAGGACTCCCTTTGAAGCCTCCCTTGGTCGATGATCTATCCAAGCCTAATCAGAAGCGGGGATATTGAGGTCGTCGAGTCTGCTAGCTAAACGTGCAGTCTTAGCAAAGCTTGGAGGTAGTCCCAAAAGGGGACTGAAGCAGGACCGGGTCCGGTATCAAGTGGTAGAAAGCCCAGGGATCGCACACAACGAGACCGCGTGGAGAGCAGCCGGCCGCAAAACTGCCGGCTGGCCGCCTACTCCGTGGGGCCCTTACGCCCGGCTAGACGAGCCCCTTGGGGGGGCGCTACTTGCCCCCCCGGCCTAGGCAGCGGTAGAAGGGAGCTGCTCACGACCTGAGCAAAAGTAAAGAAAAGGCGGAGTTGCCCAAAGCAGACGCCAGCGCGGCTGCAGTGATCCCCCGCGGCCGCGCCTTGGGTTGCTGAGCGTGTGTGCAATCTGAGGAACAGGCACAAAGTTCTGCCCAGCTTGCTCTCGAGCTGAGCCCAACAGCAGCGGCTGACCAAGCCTAGGCGCGGTAGCCTGCGGCTGCTTGCCGGGGGGCAGTGGGCCGTGCCTTCTGCCGGTCGTTCCCGGCGCAGTTGTGCGTGGCTGCGCTCTTTCTATGGCAGGCGGCTGAGCCGGCGCGGGGGTGTGCTCCTCTTCGCATAGGTTTGGCGCACCGCAAGCTTTGATGGCGGCCCTGAGGCCGGTCGCTCAGGCTCCAAGCCGCGGTGAGCCTCGTGAGGGGAGGGCCCCTGAGCAGTCGCGGCTCGAGGTGAGCCTGGCGCAGCTGGCGAAGGGTCGCTCAGCGCTGCAAGGTGACGCCGCTCCTTTTAGCAAGCCGGGCCCGGCCTGACTCGGGCCGCCGGCGGCACCGCGCGGCGCTTTTGGCTGCGGGCGGGGCTCTCGCCTCTGCGCCGGCGCGCGCTGGTTGCCTTTGTTGCTGGCAGCGCCCAGGCGCCCAGGCTGTGCTTTGACTCAGGAGCGGCTGCGCAAGTAGCCCAGAGCAAGCAAATGGGGGCTTGCCAAAGTGCATGAGCAACTTGAGAGAGAAGTTTCAAGAAAAGTTGAAATGGAGTGCCATGAACAAGCGATAGCCAGAGCACCAGCATAAATCGGAATCTACCTCAAATGGTGGACGAATCCCGACGTAAAGGTTCGTTGGGCTGAGATCTCACCTGGGGAGGACCCGCCCGCGTCGCCAGAGATGCCCGGACCGTGGGAGAGACCCGGCACCGGGGAAAGTTCCACCTGAACTTGCGTGGCCGGCTTAGCGGGTCCTATTCGCCCTGGTGAGCTTGTGGTGTAAAGGAGCTGCTTCGTGAGCCGAGGCCCCTAAGCCACGACCCGAGAAGGGAGAAGCGAGCGGCGATGACCCCCTAGGAGCAATCAAAGAAAAGGAGGCGAATAGCTATACGAATTTAGGTGGCCCATCAGGCATGTCGGGCTCCAGCAAGCTCAAGCTCACCCCCCCAAGTGCACACACGCGCGCGTCCACATCACGCCGGCGCGGCGCGCGAGTTGAGTGAGCTGTGAGAGGGTGTGACGACCACGGAACCAAGCGCAGGTACGGGTGTGTGTTCTCGCCGGCCAAGTTTGTGTTCTCGTGCTGTGCGACTTCCGTAGGAACGTGCGGGGTCTTCTTCGGGAGAGTGCCCACTTGCGCACGCTCTTGGAGCCGGGCATCTTTATGCACACACGCTCTTGTGAATAAGTTGCCCCCCAGCTCCAGCGTGCGCGCGAAGCTCTCTCTCGCACACCATGATGACCCCCCCGCCGGCAAGTGAAGCTCGCTGTGTGTGTGTCTCGTCACGTCTCGCAGAGCGACGGTCGCAGTTCCGATCGCGCCAAGTGTGTATGTGTGAGAGCCGCAATTCGCTCGTGTGCAAAAAAGGAAAGCTTGTGTGTGCTGCGCTTTACAAAGCGCAGCGCACCGGCTTTATAAAGTCCTCTGCGGCAGCTGACG
>NW_007378956.1:0-4553 GCF_000475195.1 Diaphorina citri | reverse complement strand
CAGCACCCATTTCTCCAAAGCAATGTTGTGTGTTGCATCCTTGTCCACCATTACTAGTGGAAACTACATACCAAATTTCAAGTCTCTAGCTTCATACCGTTCCGAATATTGTTAAATTACACCAAAACCGCCAAAAGCGGTAAAATGCCGGCCAACCGGTTGACCGATCCTACCCAAAGTTTCGTTGTCGCATCCTTGCAATTTGACATTTACATACCAAATTTCAAGTCTCTAGCTCTTACCGTTCTCGAGATATTTTGTTTACAGGACAGACAGACAGACAGGGACCAGACAGGACAGACAACAGACAACACACACGGACAATAGCATAGAAACAACTTATGGAATTTAGACATAATTAAGGGACAACTCAAAACGTGATTTTGGGCACTAAAAAATTTTTCGGCTGGCGAGCCGTTCGAATGAAATTTTTTGACGGAAGAGAAGGCGCTCTGGCCGCGAAAAATTCCTGTTCAAAACGCTGTGGATAATTATCAATGTATACTTTCGTTCTATTGTATGGATGAGACAGTAATATCTCGACTCGGTGGTAAGAATAACAGAGAACACACAACAACAACAACAACAAATATAACAAGATTGTTAAAAAAAAGGGGGGGGGGGGCAAGTAAATTTCACGCGGAGGCAAGAACGCTCTGCGGCGAAGGGACGGAAAAATATTTTTCGGCTGAAGCGTTAAAATGAAATTTTTGTTGACGCGGAAGAGAAGCGCTCTGGGCCCGCGAAAAAATTGTGTTCAAAACGCTGGTGTAATTATCAATGTACTTTCGTCGTATTGTGCATGGACGGGGCTCGTAATATCCCTCGACTCGGTGGTAAGGAAAAAAAAAAAAAAAAAAAAAAAAAAAAAAAAAAAAAAAAAAAAAAAAAAATTAAAAAAAAAGGGGGGGGGGGGGGGGGGCAAAGTAAATTTCACGCGGGCAAGAACGCTCTGCGCGGGCGAAAAAATTTTTCGGCTGGAGCGTAAAATGAAATTTTTTTGACGGAAGAGAAGCGCTCTGGCCGCGAAAAATTGTGTTCAAAACGCTATGTACCCTCAACCATTGGACACGAATTTCGGTACTATATGGAGACAGTGGTCTCCGAGAGCAGCCGAGAGAAAAGAAGACGCGATGCCCCTTCTCTCTCACTCTGATCATAGCACCGAGTCGCCTGAGCCCGGGAGCTCGCCTGGATTTGTGGACGGACCGCTGCTCCCACACACCCGCTTCGGCGGGCGGTGGCGGGCAAGCTGGTTGGTTGACGGCTGGGCGGGCTTAGCCGGGCGTGAACTGTTGGCGGGCGGGGGGACCCTTCCCCCCGAGTGTGGTGCGCGTGTTTCCGATGCCCCGGACGCGCGCGCGTGTTTCAAAAAGAGAGGCGGTCTGGAGAATGTGTCTCCGCGGGCTCGGCCGGTGTCGGACGACTGACGAGCGAACTGACGGTGCCGGGGGCGAGGAGGTCGCGAAACGTGGCGCTTTTCGAAGCGAACCCGTCTCTCGTGCTTGCCGCGAAACCCCGGGCGTCCGCCGAGCAAAGTTGAATCTCTACTGTCGAGCCTAGAGACCCGTCCGCACGGGGCAGCAAGCCAGCCAGCCAGTGTGTGACTGTAGAATGGTGATGTTTTTTGTGTGAACACGCGCCCTCGTACACGTGTGTGCGCGCGCGCGCGCGGGACGTCAAACCGGGAGCGCCTATGGCGTTTTCGGGGCGGCGGCGCCGCGCGCGCGCGCGTGCGCGTGTCGAGTGTGAGTCGACGACGAGGACAGTTCCCTGGTTGATCCTGCCAGTAGTCATATGCTTGTCTCAAAGATTAAGCCATGCATGTCTCAGTGCAAGCCGTACGCGCTCGCGCGTCTAGGTGAAACCGCGAAAGGCTCATTAAATCAGTTATGGTTCCTTGGATCGTACCGCTCAGTTACTTGGATAACTGTGGTAATTCTAGAGCTAATACATGCCTGCCGTACGAGATTGAGCAATAACAGGTCTGTGATGCCCTTAGATGTTCTGGGCCGCACGCGCGCTACACTGAAGGAATTAGCGCATCCTATACCTGGGCCGAGAGGCTCGGGTAACCCACTGAACCTCCTTCGTGATAGGGATCGGGGCTTGGCAGGATAGGAGAAAGCCAACCGTTCTGAGAACGAACATTATCTGTATAGGATGAAGGCAGGCGCGCTACCCTCCAAGGCTAAGTAAGGTAGCTCTTGATTGATTGATTAACAAATCTTAGGCTTGCCGCACATAGGCGTAGAAAAGCAACTTTTAGAAGCACGGAGTAGCGCGATGAATCCTGAAGATCCAAACCTATGAAAATGATAGAGACTTCTTACACTAGAGTCATGCGATTTAGGTCTCCTAGACTGTGAGAGGTTCTCTATCATTGTTATAGGTTTAGATTTTCAGGTGGCATCGCGCGATTCCGAGGCACGACTACGCTTCCAATGGACGGCAGACCTTATTCATGAATTTTGAGTAGATTTGTCAATCTCACCATTCCTCTGTTACTCTGTGGATGATGGCATAGGATTCAAGCTCTGTACAAAGTTACTCAAGTCATATTCCTCTTCATACTCTCTCTCATCCCACAGTTCTGGCAGAGTGTCTAGTAACCCCTTCAGTCCCCCTGGGTTTGTTCCACTCGAGCCTGCCTCCTGGCGACTGTCCTGTCCATCTAGACAGAACAGGTCTAGTATCTTGCCAGTGGCCATAGTATCTAGGTTTCTATTCTCACTGTTGATCACTGTGTTGGCGGTGAGTAGTTTGAACTTCTGCAGATTCATAATCTTCTCCTCCAGAGTATTCTTAGTGATGAGACGATAGACATTGACCACCTTCTTCTGACCTATGCGATGTGCGCGGTCCATTGCTTGCAAGTCCTGTGAAATAGAAAACATTGTAAAATGTTTAATAATAATATAACAAATGCCGTTTCTTTGTCTTATTATATCACAACTTTGTAGGATTTTCCAAATATCTCATTTCTAATCATTACCTAATCCTAACACCCAATGTTTACCCACCGGTTGCTATGCGCATTTAAATTACTTAGCTTCTCATTTTCCTCACGAGGCTGAGTGGGCCCCGCAACAGCCAGTCACGGAATCAATCATTTGCATGATACAATTTTTTTTGACCCCGCCGGGAATCGCAGGGTCTTCCGCGTGCAAGGCGAGCGCAGTGACCACTACGCGATGGGAGCTGAGTGAAGTGTTCAATACTTTCTAGGAAATCCAAATTGTTAAACAAACAAAGTGCCTTCCTAGTTTGACCTCATATTAGTTTACACCTGTCTCGGTGAAGTAGTGGTTAAGGTGCTCACCTGGTACATAGGAGGGTGCGGGTTCTATTCCAGCTGATGTATGAAATGTTATTTCTATTTTGAAAATTAATGACCTAATAGTTAATTTCTGGCATTTGAAACCAACCAATTTAAGAATTTAACCATACAGTAATAGAGCTAAAAGGGTTACGTAATGAAACTGGAGTAATAAAGAAAACCTAAAATATTGAATACTTTGTCTTACCTTCATGGGACTCCAATCATGATCTACAAATATAACCGTGTCTGCTCCTGTTAGATTGAGACCCAGACCTCCCACCTGAGTTGTTAATAGTAGTACATCTATAGTAGGATCTGAATTGAACTTGGTCACTATAGCATGACGTGCAGTACTCACTACAGAACCATCCAGACGGAGATAGGTAACTCCGGGCATTTCACATCTGAAATATCAAAATAGTAAATATTGTTGTTATGTAGGTCCAATTCATTCACATCAAGTACAACTTAGAGCTGAATCCTCCTCGTCTAAAATATCAGCAGAATAGCTGACAAGAAATCACATTCGTTGTCATATGGTTCCATGAAAGTGTTAAAACTCCCGAAATAGATCTCATTGTGTCGTTCTCGGAACGGCTGGCTTTCTCCTGTCCTGTCTTCCTTCTATCTTCGCTCTTGGGACCATTATATGTCTATTGTTTAAAGTTTAAGCGTATGAAAGAAATGAATGAAATGAGGTCATTACGTTTTGGGTCCCATCGGGCCCCACGGAGGACATCTAAAGATGCGATGGACGATTGACTGGAAATGTGTGGACCTGGACACAGCTAAGAATGGTTTAGTTGTTCTACTTACTTGAACAAATCATTCTCGACAATATCCAGCATAGCTCTGAGCTGACAGAATATCAGGGCCCTATGTTGAGTGAGGATGGAGGGTGGGGGGGCCCCGGGGTCATAGTGGGGCCCTGACCCCGACATACCAGGGGAGGCCCCTATACCACAATCCATGAGGAGCTGCTTCAGGGCCGGCAGCTTAGCGGCGTGTCGAATATCAGATAGGTTGAGACCGGGCCTGGACACTAGAGCTTCATATTGAGCATGGGATGGGCCTAGCACTAGCTTGGGATGATTGCATACACTCTGTAGATAACGCAGTGACTGGAAACAAGACCGAGGCAATAGAAGTGAGAAAAAAATAAAATAATAATAACAGGTACGAGTAGGTACCTACATATTTATAAAAACAAAATTTGAAATTATTGAAGTTA